>NW_010112420.1:0-10156 GCF_000699245.1 Pterocles gutturalis | reverse complement strand
TGAAAAGCAAATTTGAGCTGGCATCTTCATTCCACACTACCACTTGTGGGCTTTTTACTTGGTGGGAAAAGAACTTGCTGGGATGAAATTTTGCATATAGGATAACAGAAAGATGTTTTTCTTTCTGACCTGTGATGGAATTTTAATTTAAACATCATCTGTTTTGCTTGATGGTGTGATCTTAGATATCAGGTAGAGGTATATTCTTAGTGCAAATGTATTTTCTGTTATAGTGCAGGAAACATACAATGCATACTATTAGAGTGTTAACAGTTGTTAATACAGATTTAAGCACACTGCAGTCCCATGGATTGTTAGTAAAGACTTAAGTAAATACATATGTAGGGAATCAATATATTCTGTGCCTGAGAATAGTCTGTCCCTTCCTGAGGGCACTGTGTTGTAGCACTTTGTTGGCACAGATAAATGGGTTGTCATTCTAAACATACTGGCACATTTCCTCTCTCAGCCTGGGGAGGTCCTGATCCTTCAAAATGTGACATAGCTGCAGCACGGACACAAGATTAACAGCCTGTCCTTCACTTCTTAACTCTACCATAAAGATTTGCAAAGTGGATTAATGAGCCCTTAGACATGCCCATGGAAGTTCAGCTTGGAGAAGGTCCCCAAAGACCACTGTCATGTTGGGCTATAAGATTCCTCTTCCTGCTGCTTTGCTTTGTTACATGCTCTGTGCACGTTTCATTTTCCCATTTTTCGCATCACAGTTGAGCGTGTTTGACCCCACTGTTTGAGTATCTTGTCTGCACTTTTCTATTTGTCTTTCACTGATTCCTATCCAATTCCACCCAATTATGAGGCATCTGACCTGGATTTGCTATACCCCAGATATTTCAAAAGCTGAGGGAAGGGCTGGGATCGTCATTTTGTGCTTGGAATCTTTTAAAATAAGTACTTCAGTAGCAATAACAAGCCAGCCTCTGTGTAATTATTTTCACCAGCACATTTCTTTTTCCCCTCAAGACTTCTTGAAATGCTCCTTAGGTTTGTGGGTGGCTGGCCTGCAGTTAAATACAACTTTTACTTTCAAAGTCAGTTTCTATCAGTTTAGCTGTCTAAATAAGTGTTAAAGCTGAATATAGGGCAACTACTTACATGTGCTTTTGCATTCATCTCTGTTTTCCGTTATTCCGTGTTTCCTGAGGCAAACTTGTTTTCTGTGGAGTTATATACAGAGAAAGGGTCCTTAATAAAATCTCTGTTGACCTAGTACTTAGCAAGTGTGTTCTCAGTCCACTCATGCATTTGAGGAAGAGAGAATGGAATGGTGTTGGGAAATAGTGTGCTTACTCCAATTAGCTCGTTGAGACTAGTAGCATGGCATATGTTTCAAAATTGTAAATAGGTCTCCTGATAATGTAGTGAAAATTGGTTTGTTTGTGTTACGTGGATCCATAGATGTGCTTTCATGAGTGCTTACTTAATTTTGTAATGTATTGGTTCTAGCAACTAGCCACAATTTTGTTGGTGAAATTCTTATTTGTTAACTCTTTCAACAAACATTTCCAGTTTAATATATTTTTTTTCTGAAGAAAATAAAAAAACATCAGTGCTAGAATGGAAGGCTGCTTGCTTGCTTCCTTCAAATGAGAGAGAGCCTTCATGTAAAAATGCTGTGATTAGCGATGTATTTGTATGAAAATCAATGTTAGAGAGCTAGAAATGTCAAAGTCCTACAAACCTTAATTAAACCTTAAAGAAATAAAAATGTCTGCATTCACTGTAAAATGTGTAAATGTCTAAATGAATAAAATTTGAACTTCAAGGAACTGGGGAGCTAAAGTAAGGAGGCATAACCTATATACCAGCACAGGAGGCTATTTTATATAGAAGAAATGCTATCTATATATGTTAGTGATTGGAACAAAAAGGGTGTGCAGATTGGTACTGAAAGCAGAAGCCAGAGTTGGTAAGTGAAGAAGGAGAAATTTCCAGAAAACAGGAAAAAAAAAAGTGCACTGGGAAAAAGAGCTGAAAAACCAGCTGGCCAGGGCAGGTATTTATGCATAGGAGAGACTCTATGTCAGTGAATTACATTGCATGTCAGGGCATTTAATGCAGGTCATCGATGCTTTAAGGTGTCTCTGGGAAGCTAAGGCTTGGCTCTGTTATACCTCACCTGTAGAAGGGAGAGACCAGCACATTAATATCACAGAGATTATGAGAAAACAGATCACTGAAAATTATGGGGTACTCAGGTATTACGGGGCACAGGCAGTGAAGATAACTCATGAAATGACACTGCAGAGCTACTCAAGCCAGCACTGAGCTTAGCTGAGAAGCTGTGTGAGTGCTTAAGGAGGTCTTGCACCACTGTGCCATAGTTCTCATGAGGGCAAGGCTTATGGCTTAGCCATGGAGCTGCTCTTTGGTACAGCAGTTAAACAGCTTTTGGAACAGGACCTTTGTCCAGGGCTGCACTGTGATACACGGCTGTGCCAGGCTGCATCCCACAGGTGCCATGGACAGCTCTGTGCCACGCCATACCGCTGTCTTAACTCCAGCACCTGTGTTCAATATAGCATAAAAGGAAGCAGGATGGATGGTAGCAAAATCAGTGGAGGTTGTAACTGCAAGGTGACAAGCTTCAGGGCATTCTCAGAGGCAGAGATCAAACCTTCTGGGTGTCCCAGGATGAGAAGTGTCTGCCTGAGCTGCTGCACCACAACCATGGCAGACTCAATCTTTGTGTGTTCACCCTGTCACTAAAGGGAGCCAGGGAGTAACGCTGTGCCATCAAGCATTGTGTTGTCTTCTCCTGAACACTCAAGATCCCAGTTCTGTAACTTTACATTTTGTCAGTATCCTTGATAATGTCTTCTTTCTTTGAGGCTCTCTGGAAATACTTGCAAAAGGCTGGATATGTATTTTGTGCTTAGTTTATTTTGAAATAGAAGAGAGAAACTGGTGCTGTGCCTAGTTTTAAACTTCAATTAGCAAACACAAGAAATGGCATATTATTTAATAATTTGTGAAGAGTGGCATATTATAGATGTGATGTGCATATGATCTGTGTGAATCTTAGCTCACTGACAGCCATGAGCATTGTGGTTATGATAGCTGCATGTCTTGCATTGTTTTCACCTCACAAAGAAACAAAGCCCAATGTTCTCTATGGAAAACATTATGGGTCTGGTATCCTAATGTTTTAATTTTTGCTCAGCTGTCAGTATCATTGATCATTTGCCCTCACTTCCATGAGATATTTTTATAAAACATTGGATTGGTTTCTGGCTGCATTTAGCTAATACTTATTTTTAATAAATAGTATTTGTAAGAAATTTATTCCTGATTGGTGAGCAATATGGTCATATCCACCAGTACAAATTTGTAGGTATCCTATGACTCATGTGTAGTCATGAAATATTTAATTTGAATGCTAGTTGGCAGAAAATTCAGTCAGCTCTGGAAACTGAGGTACACCTATTTTCTTGTTGACAACTGCAAACCTGAAATCAGTTGGAAGAAGGAAAAATTTCATCTTCTGTTGGAAAGTACTTGTTAAAACACTTACTAAAGTTAAGTTGTATGCGTTATAATGAAGAAAATTCTGATAAATATCTTGAAGAAAGCTTATGTTGTCATCAGGGATTAGCTGGGTATATTACCTAATAAGTTGATATAAGAGCCAAATTATGTTTGATAAAAACTTGTAACAGATCTGCTGAAGGCAGAAAATTTGGATTCCTTTTCAGCAAAGATTAAATAAGCCCATGAAATTGTTGTTACCACTAAACTGACTGAAATATATTGCAAGTAAACCTTTTTCATAGCCCCGCTCATGGTGTATATTATGAAGATTGTGTTTTAAGATCTGACCTCTGCTGGGAGGAAATCATGACAGATGGCCTATTCAGGGTTTTTCAGGATAAACGGATTCTGGTTATTTAAGTTATAAATAATTACTGACCTACTGGCCTAGTGCTGCAGTTACTGGTAACAGCTTAAATAACTAGTCCCTTACGTAAGTAGAGTATATGTTAACCTAAAAGTAATAATTATGTGAATAAACTTCTGAATAATATTACCCTGATACTTTTTGACTGTAATTTCCAGAAAACAAATACAAAAGTAGTCCTTAGAAGTCAATGCGTAGGTACAGAAGTATGACTCAAATATCTAAAATGATACTTTATTTGATATTCTCATTTGATTCTCATTAGACAATAATAATTGTGTTGACATAATTATTGGAAGCAATTATTCTTGTTGCTCTGGCTGCTGTCAAAAAGTAAATGGGTAAATACTTGGAGAAATTAAGTAGGAAAAAAAAGTTGAACCATTATGTAGCCCTTCTAGTTTTCATGTTTGTAGTTAACTTAGTGAAAGAAGTAGAAATGTTTTGCCAAATAGATAATAAATCTGGAGAGATGCCAGAAGATTGGATAAGTGCCAGTATGATACTCTAAATATGATACTCTAAATATGATTTGTGATACTCTAAAGTGAAATTAGTGTGATTCTTAAGAGTATATTGAAATAGTTTCATATTAAGCCCAAACATAATTTATTATAGGACTTTTAAAAAAATAAGTCAAAACATATAACACTAATTCATGTGAAAAAAATATAATTTTAAAGTGTTAGCTTACTACTCACATTTGATGAGCATTTATTTAATGGTAATGCTTTTATACTGCGGCTGTTGGGGAAATAAAGCACAGAGTCAAAACCAAAAATGAACATGAAGTGTCAAGACCAATAATGAAACATACTTTTACATAAACTACTTACTTAAACACTGTGAATTAAAAAAATCAATAATAGTATATAACCACATTCTCTCTCATCCTTAGTCAGCAGAGAATACATGCAGGAAATATGCTCACTGTAAGGGACTTAATTATTCTCATGTTTTTATTTTTTAAAAAGAGTTTTATTTCATCTTATTTCTCTATACAAAATAAACCTACTGGAACAAGTGAGAATTTCACAGAAGTGTTTATGTTAATTTAGTTGGGGTGCAGTGATTGCATTTCTGTCATACGGATGTTATTCACCCTAAAAGACATTCTGAAAACTATCTGAAATTAGGTAAGAAAAATTTAAGAGACCAGCAGTGATAAAGTAGCAGTGGGCATCTGATATAGCCTGTCCTGCAATAGAGTTGTTGCAGATAACATTAAGAAAAGCAATAGTATCTAAGCAACAGGATGTGCCTTTATTTCCAGCACTGATGACCATCATCTAGTGTAGGTGCTTTATGACAGACCTATCACAGGAGCAGTATCCAAACTGCTCACAAGCATGACGTTTCTGCCTTTAATGTTGTCAAAGGAGGGTGGTTTATGACTGCCCAGAACATTGTACTTGACAGAATAACTTCTGTTAAAAATACTTCTCTGACAAAGGGGAGAAACTTCTGTTGGACCAAGCACACTTTGACATGTACTTCTGGCACTTCAATGAAATGTGATTTAATGTGAGTTTCCCTTTGTTCTTAAAAACCTATTTAAATTCAGTATTAATTATCCACCCTTTGAAACAGAAGTGTTCAGTGATTAATTTATGTCTTTAAAACATCTAACCTTTATTGTATTAAAAAAAGAAAGCTACTTCTGTCTTCATCTTTATATCTTACTTCAATAGCAAGCTCTGCCTGATCCAAAGTGGGTTTTATCTTACACCGTAAATATACCCTTCTTCTCTAAATAAACCACATAAGAACGAGGAGAAGCTTTATGAGATAGTCTTTTCCTTTTACATATGCATAACAAAGTCCATTAAAGACCTAGCTTAGCTTCTTATGCCCTGTGTGTTTGGATAACTACATGCATAACTTTGTAAGTTAGGTAATGCTTTACCTTCTTGTGGATTTTTTGCATGTTATATTTTCTTCTGTTTCTATGGCTTCCGTGAAGAATTTCCATCTGCCGAGTGCTCAGTGTGGTTTTTTCACACATGCACTTGCCAGTCGTGCCTTTATTGATGTTTGAAGGTTTGGTTTAAGCTGCTTGGCAATTGTGTATGGTTAAATACATGCAAACTCTCAAATTAAAAAATATGTACTTTGTCCTTGTTCTCAAATCTATCTTTGTTTCAAGACCATTCTTTGTACTTGAGAGTCTGATGCATCTGGCATTTACATGAAGGGGTCTCAAGGGAAGGATTAGGCACCCTTTTGTCACTCACCTGTAGGCAGCACTTACTGCTGCATTGCTTTTGAAAGCTCTGAGGATAATTCAGTGGAGATATCTAATCTTGGATGAGCAAAGCATTCCCAAGAAGAGTCGTTGTAATATGAAGAGCAAGAATCTTTTAGAAAACAAAGTCATATTTGATGGTGCTTATGATAGAGGTTGCTTATTAAAATAGTTTGAAAGAAAGTAGAATTAAACTCTGCACAGGCAAATACAGATTTGGCAGTATCTACACATGTAAAGATTGTTTTAAAAATATTAAAACAGTAACCATAAATATAAATTTCTGCTTCTAATTTCTCAGCATTTTCTTCTTGCGGTCTTCACAAATGCAAAGAGTGGAATTGCAATGCTAAAAACTTACCATAGGGAGCAAAAACCTGTCATGGTTTACTAAACAGCCTTGAGTGATTTAAAATTGCTTTCTGCTTTGCACAAGAGATAATTTTCATTGGGGGAAGGGGAAAAAAAAGAAGTTTGACTGCAAAAACAAAGATACCCGCAATTTTATATCTTTAATAATGCAAAAGATTATTTTCTTTGAAAGCCTGAAAAGATTTCTTGTCAGTCTTCGGGTATAGTGGTTAAGGAACGGTTAGACAAAGCAATGCTAGTTGCAATAATTTTTGTACCAGTCATCTTAAATTTATTTATTTTCAGTGATTAAACTGTTTTAAGTAGTGAGTGGAATTTGGATCCTTAGTTATGGCAAAAAGGAATCAAATTCTTGGAGGGCTAAGGACAACTTCAAATACATATTAGCAGTGTAACAGAAAATAACAAAACATAGGTTGGCTTCAGCTGGAAATAATGATATGGTTAATTATGGTACCGGAGCATCAGAATAGCCACTTCATAGTCTCTGATAGTTGATTGGGTAATGTAGATAGTAATTTAAGATTATGCTATAGTTGACAATTTGCAGGCTTAAATAAGCAATTGAAGCAAGTTCTAGAAAACTTGATTATAATAAAACTTCTAATAAGGGTGCTGATACTGTGGTTATGTTTTTAAATTGCTGCTGAAGTGACACATTTGGTAAGCATAATTAAGTTACATGACAACTCTGTTTTGTCTTTACAGCTTGGGAAGTCCATTTACTTGTGCATAATTGGGTTTACTCTTCAAGTAGTGCCTTAGAAACACTTCTGAAATCAGTCATTAATGAATATGAGAACATGTCTGAATTTAGATTCTTACATCAACTTAATGCAGAGGAGTCTGATTGTGTACATGCAGTACAAGGAAACTGGTATCATTAGAGTCTTGATTGGACGATCATTCTAGGTGTCAACTGAGTAATTTGTGGGCACGTGTGCTTGCTTTTTGTTGGTCTCTGCATTTTTTTTTTTAATGAGGCTACCACATTAGGTATATATTTTAGGTAACTGCTGCATCGGTCGGAAAGATAACTTGATGGCCTTTGAAGCTACTGACATTGCAAGTTATATTAATTAAATGCTGGACTCACTAAATTATTCTCTAGTTTGGAGGGGCAGATGGTACTTGGCACTTCTGATGAAAAAAAAAGTTTTTACAGATAGTTATCACGTTTGTATGTGGAAACTAATTTTTTTCCCACTGACTTTAAAGAAACACCACTGAATAGTGCTGGACTTTTACAGCTGTTGGCATGATCACATATTCTGATACGAATTTTTTTTTTTTAATATGGAGGCAATTTTCAAACTTAAGGTTGAGCTTCTTATTTGTAAAAATGCACAGTTAGAGTCATTATGCTCTTACGCTATGGCTACGCTGAATTGTTCTTGTGAAGCACAGCAGTCGTAATATTGACTGCCTGACTGAGAAAAGTTTATGGCTTGCTTTTAACACAAAGATAGCACAAGCTATCAGAGCGTTCTAGTGCATCCAGCCCATGAATTTACGTTTGTATTCAAATTAGAATAATTGACTGGAAGACACAGCTTGATAAGACTCAGATGAGATACACAAAGAACAATAGGGACTGTATTTCTCTTACCAGAGCTCCACAATTGAAGGCTATTTGCATTTCAATATTCCTGCAGCTCTACTCCTGGAATATTTTGATGATCTGCCAAGTCACACAGTGTGCTTAGTTGCTGGACAAATACCATCACTTTGATTGCTATTGGGAATCCTTGAACACAGAGAACAAAACTATTTAGCTTAGATAAAGAACAGTATGTTTTGTGTTCAGTTTCCTGCTGTTCTGTGGTAGCTGTTAGACGCTGGTAAGGACTGAAAAAGCATAACCTTCTCATGTACTTCATCTTAATTCGGTCTTTGTTGAGGCCTTTGTTACCTGAATCTAATTATATGTCCAAATTAAGCTTACCAATGTTTCTCTCTTGCTAGTTTAATGAACCTTTTTTTCAACATTATGCTTTTATTTCATATAACTGGCTAATTTTTAGTACATTGTCCTTAACTAAACCCCTATTTATTTAGTATTAGTATTGTGCAAGGTGTACTTGAATCTATAATTCTCTACATCCCTTTGCTTGCCTAAATTATAAGTAAAAATTGTCTCACCTGAAAAAGTATGAATGAAGTAGTTCTTTTATTTTTAAACAAATTTATAGGAGATCAATTAAGATATTTTTCCAGGCAATTTATTTAATGTGGTGGTTCTTCAGTTGTTTGAGCAAGTGCAAAGTCCTCCTTTCATTTATGATCTGTACAGTAGTAGTCATCATTTTGACTCCTCAGGGTGGAAAAAGAAGTGCAACTGTTCCAAGTAGTTCTGTGTCCCAAGAGGAATAGAAAAGGACTGTAGCTATAATCAGATGATTCCCTGTCTTCACAGGTGCAGGCAGTATAAAAAACACTAATGAATCACCAGTAAGTAGAGTTTATGAGCAGAGGAGGGGAGTTGTATCAAGTATGACATTGGCCAGCTCTATTAAACTGGCTGAAAAGGGCTGAGTTGCTGCTGCTCTGTTTATGAGCGCACTTGGGGCTGGGAAAAGAGGTACCACTTGCTTTATGGCTAACAAGTAAAGTTTGTAGAAAAGACGCTGAGCCAGTCTTTCATGTTTTTAGATAGAAAAACAGCTCTGGGTTAAGTGATTCTCTATTTTGGAAAAGTAATCAGTATGTCTTTAGTAAAATGTTTTACTACACACGGGACTTATGGGCAGATTTCATTTGTTGTGATTGCTGAACTGCACTCTCTCATGATCTGGGCACCAGAGGCTGAGGAGATACCAATCCTTGTCTTGAGGATAAAGTGAAATTCTTGCTCTAAAATGTGAAAAAAACCCAAAGTTACTTACAATTCTAACTCCGAATCACATTGGTTCTAATTATTTCTAAATGTATCTAAATACGTGGTGGCGTTTTTCACCCGAGGAATGTGAAACCTGCTGCCTTTTGTCTTTAACCAGTTTCATCTCACCTTTGTTCTTATTGAAATAAAGTCTGATTGTTCCTCACCACTGAAGGAAATTTATGCTGAGATGGTGCTGGTTACTTTTCTGGCAGACAGTATCAGTTCTGGGGTGCTCTGCCTGTTCCAATCCCTGTACTGGAAAAGGGGAAAGTAATGTGCTTGCTGTCGATGTGAGACCTGGGGCTGGGCCCTAGAGTCTGGGTCTGTTCCAGAGGCTGGGGTTTGGGGGTCAGTGTCGCGAGCCAGCTCATAAACAACCCTGGGGTGGGGGCGAGTGGGGTTTGTGGAGGTTTTGTGGATCCCCTTGGGGCAAATTAAGGTGAAACAACATCAACCAATCGAATACTGGTTTATAACTTTCATGTGTATAATCTTTAGGGAAAATGGGAAATGTGGGATATAAAATGTAACAATTACAAAACCCAGATGACTTGGTAAAGACAACTCCTAACAACACCACCACCACTCTCCACCGACACCAATGTGATAACTCTGTAAGGACAGCACAACCACCAACAGTAGCAAAAAGCCTCAATGGCTTATAAAACTTGCAATCACTTATCAGTATTAAAAGAAGCAATCACTGATCCCAAGAAGGAAAATTGCTGAACAAGCACCA
>NW_010112419.1:84670-96392 GCF_000699245.1 Pterocles gutturalis | reverse complement strand
GGGGTGTTGGGGGTTTGTTTGTTGGCTTGTTTTGGTTTTTTTTAATAGGAAATGGTGACACTAAAACCATAGAAACGGACATGGGGAGTGGGGTGCTGCGGCAGTTTTTACATCATCTCCAGTTTTAAAATACGTTGACCTTGTTTCAAGCTGTTGCTATGTTTTACGAAAAAATAACCTCCAGCACATGCCAAATAACCCTGAGTTTAGGTTTGGTATACATGAGAGAGCATCAGGAGGTACATCTAATTTGTAATTTTGCAAAATAAAGAATCTGAATCTAAACGGAGTATTCTCTTAAATAGGCCTGCAATGGCAAAGACAGTAACACACACAACTGCCTCTCGAGGAACTGATTTCTAAAACCAAAACACAATAGACATGGAAAGCATGGCCATCCCACACGGGGGAAACAGACATCTCCATGGATGACATATGAGAATTTTCCCCCTGGAACTGCTCTGCCGGCCACAGGCTCCCTGCAGCTGCAGAACACCAGCTGCCGAGGGGATGCTGCAGGAGTTAACACAGCTTGAAAGAAGCATTAGCGCCCTGGATAGCCATCGGCCTCCAAGGGCAGGATGCCACAGACTGTTTCCTTGTCAGCATTACTCATGTCCCTACTTCCATGTCCTACTATGTAGCTGCACCTGGAAACATACCAAGGTCTCCAAAGCAGACAGAAACAGCAAAAAAGCACAACTCCCTTCCTCATGCATTGTCTCCACCAAACTCCCTTTGCCACTGGCATGGAAGAGCTGGCTTTGTTTCAGGGAAGTGCCAGTTCAAATAAGCCAGAAGCATAGTGGTTTCAGTGATTCTGGAAATTAAGTCATAGATGAAGTCCTATATTTACTTTTAAATATTCTTTTAGTCTTGAGATGGTTTATGGGTTAGCAGTTGTTACTATATCCTTAGGGATAGAGTGCAGATGGGTCCAAGCCAGCTACTAGTTACAGGTTGTCACATTTCATGATAATTACAGATGAAGCTGGTGGTACTGTTTATTACTGAGATGCCTGACCTGTCCTGTTTTCCTTTTACTGTTTTGGTGTTGTTTTTTTTTTCCACCCCCACTCCTTTCCCTTGCTTGATTATGCCAGACTTCAAGTGCTGCAGCTAAAATTTTCCATTTTTGCCTCAGGCTGATTTCTGCAGGGAAGGCTCAACTCAAATGATGCAACTCTTTCCAAGAAAAAGCTATGGATGTATATTTCTCTTTAAATTTTTATAGCTGCCAATTTTCCAAGCATAAATATGAAGTCTTGCAGAACTTTTTGCAGACCAGCATTCCAAATTTTGGACTTTTCAGATGGAGTGATATCTATAATACTTGCCCAGATTTGAAAAATTCTGAAAAATTAGTTTGCATATATTTGGAAGAACACCCCAGAGGTTTAAAGGTGTGAATTCCAGAGATAATGCCTTTTCTGTTAATGTTTCAGTGTCTTGCTGAGGAGATTTTCCTGCAGCTGAAGTCTCTATCTCTGCGGACTGTGCTGACCTAAGAGTGGGAATGCTTTCATCTTTGTGTTATTAATGATCCAATACATTTGTTATTAAAAAAAGAAATGCAGCCGGAAATACAGAAGGAAAAGGGGGAGAGGTAGGAAAAAAGGGAAAGATATCTGGGTTTGAAGACTGGCAGCAGAAAAAACCTCCAAGGAAATGATATGTGGAAGAACTGTCTGCCTGGATAAAGAGATTGTGTCAAAATTATCTGTAGTAGTCCTGGAGGCTGGTTGGAGAGAGACAAAAAGCTCAAAGACTTGTAGATTATTGTGACCAAGAAGATCATCTAGGTTGATCACTTTGACCTCACAGGAGACCAGGATGGGAAAAAGTGGAGGAAAGGGGAAGGGTGATAACCAGGAGACAGTATAATAGGGCCAAATGAGATAGGAAAAGCAAAAAACCTTAATGCACAAGAGAGGTAATAAAAAGCTGAGATAACTGGACTGGAATTAATTGGGGGGATGGACAATAAGATCTGAAAATGAGTTTATAGAGAACTGTAAATACAACAAGTTCAGAGGTCTGTGAAGTATGTGTAAACATACATTCAATAACTCCTAATCGTTCATATGGGTGTCAATGTGGTCTCCCTAAAATTGTGTACAAACACTCCCATAAGAAACACCTATAACTGCAGGAAGAAGGACTCAAATGACTGCATATGCTAGAACTGAGATCAGCCTTACTTTGGTCCATTTGTCAGTAGATACTATAATGCAACATTCACTGTCCTCTGTAGTACACAATATGGACAAGCTCTTAAAAAGCAGTAAGATTCGTTTTTGGAGGAGACTTCCTTGATTCATTAGTGCTGCATGTGGATCGGGAGAAGCGACTAGCAGGAAGGGGAAAAAGCACAATAACTACATGGGCAAAAACTACTGTCCTTTGTGGGAGGTCTGTGTGCTGTCGTGGAGAACTGGATGTTACGTCTGTCTGCCTGTGTCACGAGTGGGATTCACCTTCCCTGGCGTCAGATGTCTGCAGCTGTAGGCATCTGCATTTAAGCCCATCTGAACTCCTTTCATATTCACTGGAGAAAAACGGGTCCTTTAAAAGGCAATTCTTATGACCTATTTTAGATATCTACCTTAAAATGAGGCACCTTGTGCCCTGGAAGTGCCTGTTTCTCTCCACTGACTGTAAAGGGAGAGAGATGAGATGAATTCTACTCAGTACTCCAATATGATGGCAGGCAATTCACTCAATCGCTCTTTTCACAGGTGGCTACAAATCGTATGTCTGGTTTCCAGAATGTAAAGACAGCCTTAATTCAGTGTCCCATAACTGACTGCTCAACTCTGCTACTTACTAACCTACTTTTAGTGAGATTTTTAAAATGTGAAATATTTAGTCGAATCTTATACTTCCACACCTCTTTATTAAATATCAGACACTTATTTTGTGCCTATTAACATTACTCCCACTTTACATTTTGAGAAACAGAACCACATGTGGTTTTGGAAACAGAATGACATAGGAAAATGTATGTGGCTTGCATATCGCTACACATTAACAGAGGCAGGGTGAGAACTGAATACTCCTGTTATAGTACTTAGCATATATATTAATTACTGTAATTTTAATAGTTCAGCCAGCTGTCCAAAACTTCACGCTACAGGCTTCTCTACAGTTGAGTAAGTATGTCTTTTAAATGAAGATGTCACTAGTGTGAGGCATACAAGGCTGGATTTATATTCAAAATTTGGCAACCAAAAAGGAAAAATTAAACCCAGCAACATGAAATTATATCCCACGATGAACAATATGGCTGGTGACTTGTGCAGAACACAGACAACTGGTTATATAGCATTACCAAGACCATCATACAGGAATCATTAGAAAATTTAAGAGCTACAGCTTCACCACCTCTCCCCCCACCTCCCATGCAAAAGGAGACAGCAAACATCACCATTACTCCCTGGTGACCTGACCAGCATGTTTGTTTCTCTGGGTAATGAAAAGCTCAGTCAGCTATACAACATTAGGAAGCATTAAACAACTCTCTATTAAATTTTGAAGATTTTTTTATCTGAAAGGAAACTGAGTAGTTAACTGGCCCACAATTAAATAGAAATGCCATTAAAAAAAAAAAAAAACCAACCTGAAACAGCTTGCCAGGCCCAGTTTCTGGTTGCCTTTTATAGTGTCCTGATAACCTAACTGTCATATCAGGACATTAATTGAGAATATTCTGAACACTATAAAAACATCTTTATGGATCAAGTTATCCTGAGGGACAAAGTGCATATGGCAAACATATGCAGTTAAGTAAGAGCAGAAAGGTAATATCACTATTCCATCAAGAAACTTGAAAAGCCTGAGGGAGCAACACAGATTCATAAATGTAGGATGAGAGGAGATCATTATGAGTGTTTAGTCTGACATTCTGCACAGTATGGCTTATAACAGTCCCCTGATTTAACATGAGCCTCAGCTGGAACGTACCTTTTCAGAAGGCCAAATTCATGAAAATGCCTTGGTAAGTTACCTGATGGCAAAGTATTATTGCAGTAAAATGGGTGCCCTTTTTCATACTTGGACATCAGTTTCCTGGGTAGTAAAGTTAAAACTTCTGTGCCACTTCTCCTTTTAAGTATGGGAGTGTGCCAGAAATGGAAAGCTGAACAGTTACACCATATATCTGCCCAAAACTAATCTATTTTAGCTCCTGACTTTTTCGTAAGAGGGGAAAAAACTCATGAAACAAACCACAGAGAACCAAGAGCTGTAAAGTTCAGTCAGTGTCTGAAAAAGCAGATTTAGTTTCAAGGTAACTTTAAAAGAAAAGCCGGGGGGAGAGGAGGCTTGTTCACTATAATATCATTTTATAACTATGGAGAAAAGAAGGATTGCTCAGAATAATCTACAAAAGGCTAGGCTAAAATACAACTGCAGCCCATTATAGCGGGGTAATTTGGAATTGAGAATTGTTCAGTGGAGTTTGAAAATTTACTCCAGTTTGGAATAATTTCCGAACTGTAAATTTTCTTTGAGTGTATTCCATTTGCATTTGTTGGTACATGTCAATAAAGCAAGGGAGCAGATGTTGAAAACCTCCTCAGGAGAGTTCTTCCTTTCCCACTATGTTTGAGCCAGCAAAACAGGTTCTCATTAGAGGGAACAGAAGAGCTCCCCAAAGAGTTCTTGCAAGCATTACTTGCTCACAGCATCACCTGCAACCTGGAGCTGTAGCGCTGTGAGATCTTCCTGCTGGAGCCATGGATGCCACACTGCTCACCTCCGTACGGGAACATGGATACAGATTTCAATATTTGCTTTACAATGGATTCTGCTTTTTTCTCATATGAACTTAATTTGTGTACCTGCTAAAATTTCTCTTCCCCCCCCCCCACATTCAATTGCTTTACCCCCATCAATCTCTCTTTAGATTCCCAGGGACTATTTCCTTTCCTTATCACAGTTTCAGAGCTGTTCGCCCATCTTCACAATATTTATACCAGCTCACTCAATTTCTGCATCATATCCATCATCTTTCTCACTAAGGACAGATTATTTTGAGAATGTGTGAATCCTTAAACTAATTTGGAAGTGAGGTCAATACTGAGAAAAGCAGTATAATCCCTTTCCCAGCAATGGAGAATGCTTCTGGGTTTCCAGCCTCTGCCACTCCACAGACCAAGATATATCAGCTTGAGTAATAGCACCCAAGTGACCTATATAATATTAAAGGTCATCATCTTCATACCCTGAGGCGTGCATTCAAATTTAATAATTACTTTTTTTCTGAAGGATACTGGTGGAGTAGAGTAACAGATTTCTCTCTGTGCAAAGGCTAACTTGCCTTCAGCTTGGCTTAGAGGGCTGAAGCTTTGCTTCAGATCAAAGATCATGTAATTCATAAAAACTACAGCTGGCAAAAGCACAAATATCTTTTTTACAGTCACATCTTGTAAAAGGCTGTGGAGCACTTTGAATGTTAACTCTAACTGGACATATTGTAAAAAAAAATTAATTTGAAATAATAACTCTTGAAAATGTTCTGTGACTGTTGCATATGTTTAGCCAACAAAGCTACAAAAGCAAACCATTTGCAAGATGTAAAATGCTATTCTGTTGGAAAGTGACTCTTACAAATGTAGCTCAGTAGCACTTTTAGTCTATTGCTTTCTAATCAAATTGGTTTCCTTAATAACATTAAGATTTGCATCCTACCATTGCTACTGACATTAAAATTGGGTGCTTTCCATTTTGTCTATTAGTATTTTCCAGAAGCTGAATTAAAATAAAATGTTAGCTCATCCTGTATCCCAGTGTTTTCCAAGTATATTCTCATTGCTTCACTAGGACAATTACTGTGGTACCTAGGAAGCTGTCTACTGTCAGCGCTTTTGTGGTGCTTCCCACTCTGCAAAATGAAAACCTGATCCTGCAATGCAAAATCTAACCTGTGCGAATGCATTTGCCATCGGGATGTTTGTGCAGCCATCACTGAAGTCTCAATTCAAACAATCGTGCAGTGTTTGCCCCATGTCTGTCTGCCTTCAGGTTAACACAGCTACAGATGGAAGATTTTTTCATTCTGCCTGGTATCAGTACTTATCTTTTAGTTTCCATGGTTTCATTATTGACTCTCAGTAAAGAGAAAACATATGGAGCTCGCACACTCTACAAATACACCTGTTATACTCTTGTATTATGACCTTGTGTGCCACAGTCATAGTTAGAATAACCTCTCGAGACTTACAGTGGGGAAAACTGATCTCACAAAGCTTGCCTTGGGGCGCAAGACACAGGATTTTCCACTGGTTTGCATTTGGTACAAATATTTACTAATAAACACTATACAATGTGTATACTTAGAGATAGGCTGTCAAATTTAAAATATCCTGGGCAGACTTCTCATTTCATAATAGTTGTGGTTGTACAGAAATTTGCCATACACTTCCTTGCTACGTCTGTTTAGATACTTGGGTGCTACATCAACCTTCTTTTTGTTGACACCCATTTATGGAACTTATTTTTAAACAGCAAATTCAGAGCAGGGTGTCTAGGGAAAGGACACTTCTTTCTGACCTTCCTCCATCTGCATGCACTTAACAATACATTAAACTCTGGCCACTATTCTTCTACAGATCACAGACTGTCAAATTTTTCTGCATGCATCTGACTCCATTTTGTATACATATATGGAATCTGGTTCCTAATATATCTGTGATCCTACTGAGACAAGTGAGTCTAGAACACTGTGTGTTGCTTTTGAGAACTTGAGTCAGACTCCTAATTTCAGAGTGAGTCATTTACATTTATCATCAAACAAAACTACATTGGGGTCAAATTCTGCTGAGGATTTTGCAGTTACACTGAGGAGGGTGAGACACGGTGAGGATGGTATAGAAAAAAAATAATGAAAAAAAATAATGTACAAATAACAGCCATTCAAACAGGAAGACTGTTTCTGCCCCCCTCTGAAAGTCTGCTGGTAACAATCTAACTAAAGCAAAATCTGCAATGCTGTCAGAGGAATGACAACAGTAGATGTGGGAATGTTGTAGCTTTAATTTAGTTAGCCAGGTACCAGTGACTGGAAAGCTATGGAGTCATAGGCTATCAGGCCAAATGAGTAGCCAAAATAACAAGGTGGGTTTGTACAGTTCCATAAACCACGTACCTTTGAAACCAACATACTAAGCTGGGAGCTGGATAAACCTACTTCAGTCATGCCTTTTACTAGAGGGTTGAATGGTACCCAGTTTCTTTGGCTGGAGAGGGTCATTTGACGTCTTCTAAATGTACTCAAAAGCTCTACACTACAATTCCACTTAAGACCAGACAAACAGCACCACATGGAATAAAAATTAGGCATCTCCTGTCATATGACAGGTCCACATTAGACCACCAGAAGACCACTTGCTGTATATTCAAAACCTGGAACATCCATCATCCTGGAATGTACATCTGCTAATATTATATGTTATCAGTATCAGTTTGTCCTCTTTCTTGATGGGGGAAGTCTGCATTTTCACCACAAAATGGGAAGTACCTGTGAGGACCTCTGGAAATAAGATGAATGAGAACTGACTAGCATTAGCAGTCAAAAGAGGGATTTGTCTGGCCAAAATCAGATTCTGCCCACATTTAAGGGAAGCTGAGCTAAGAATCAAGAAGCAGCTGCGATTGCAATTACACAAAACCTAAGAAAACTTCATATAGAAACAATCACTGAACTTCAGGTAGAGAGACCTAAGAAATAAGTTATCACTGATTTTTTAATATTTTTGAACTTTTTTCTATATAGTAGAACAGAGCTGACAGAGTTCTGTTTGCTTAATAGTTTCCATCCTGAGGATGTCTTTTCAATGCCTTCAGCTTTGCCAGACCTTAATTGTTGAGACTGAATTTGTTTATATTGTTGGCCTCATCCTGATTTCTTTCTTTAATGACACTATAGATGGCCAGATAATTATTTCAGTGAACTTAGAAAGAAAAGCTTAACTTGACAATGCAGATCCATGTGTCCTCATGATACTTCTTATTTCTTTCAGCTTGAATGCTTACAAAAACAAAAACTTCCCCATTTAATAGAAAGGTACATCTGTAGTCTGCTGATTGGGAAAAGTTTGAAAGCATTATTTCATTAATCTACAAGTTTAAAAACCAAAAGGAAAGAACAATGAATCTATGTTGTTGGGTTTTTTTAACTGGAAGATTAAAAACTATTTTTGTGATTATGTAATGAGTATGTTGGTAATACTGCAGCATTACAATATATTTCCAGCCTTTTTTTTTTTTTTTTAAGAATTTTTTGCTACAATCTCTTTACTCTGAATGTCGTCAAGTAGGCTGCTCAGGCAATAGAAGAGTTTGCATTTTATTGCTCCTGTTTAAATTTATTGAAATCTGGCCATTCAGCACTTCTCTAAAATAATTTCAAAATAGGCTCAGAAAAAGCTTCTTAGCAGTTTGCAACAAATGCTTACAGAGCTGCCACGTGTTGATTGTGTTTCTGCCTAGCATTAGCAACCCCTTCAGTGCAATTGATAACAATAGCTGCTGAGGCATCAAATCCTGAAAGTAGGAGCAGAAGCAAAGCCCTTCTGCTGGTCCCAAAACAGTAAGAGGCAGAAAGAGGAAGCAGCCTAACTTAAACTGGAAGTAAGGGTAGAAAAAGGAACAATAGTAGGTTCAGGAGCAGAAATGAGAGGTAAAGTTGCAAGCTGGGAAACAACAGGAATTTGAACTGAATAACATAAATGTAGCTTTTCAATGTTTATTTAAATCATCCTCTTTCAGTATTTTGGTCACAAACCTTCTTTACTGCATATCTTCCCAAACATGCAGTGCTTACAGAATTATTAATTTCCTCCTTAGCTTTTTTTTTTGATTCTTTTCCTTATGGTATTAAGTGATTCACAACATCATTTGCCTCCCCTCATTAACACATCTTTGAAAGACAAAAAATGTCACTGATTTCAAAGACAATAAGAGAAGAACAGAAGATTCAGGTCACCATTGGCAGAAATGTCTTTTAACCCAGCATTTCTCAGACTGGTAGGTGTCAGTGAGAGGAGGGACAAAAAATTGATTCTTTCGAGTGGCTTCAGGAAGCCTCTAGCAAGGAGGCCTGTGGGCGCCCTGACGCCTGCTCAGCAAGCCAGGGCCAAGGGCAAACAGAGGAACAGGGGGCTGTGGTGGACAAGACGCTGCCCCCATTCTGGGGGAGTACAAGACCAGCCTCTACCACTGCAGCAGATCCACACTGTCCTCTGGAAGGGTTGGTGGAAGAGTGCATGCCCTTAAAACAATGGATGCAACACAGTAAAAAGCTTGGTTTGCGGCATTCATGCTCCAGCGAGAGTTGCATGCATAAGGAGGAATTACAGTTGCATTTGTTGGTGCCCAGTACAATTCAAGCAGATAGGCTATATTAGATTTCAGTGTCCTCTCAGTCCCCTCCGGGGGAAAGTTTAGGGGCTAGGGCAGGTCTGTAGGTAGTGACCCAGCAAATCCATTCATCAAAGTCTGTGATGAATAAATTGAGCAAGCAGCACTGGCAGCCTAACTGCTGCTGGGCTATTGCTCTGGCTGCAGAGTGGGTCTGCTGGTCTCTGCTGTGGAGATCCAATCTCATACATGTACAGAGTACACTTCAATTAGAGTAATTCAGATGAACAAAAATCACAAGAAGACTTAAATATCCCCTAAAATTAAGTTTCACAAAAGGTAGGGAGGGACAGGTTTCTTTTAGTGTCAACTTTCTCTTGAACTCCTCCAGTAACATCTTGACTTTAGCCATTGCTACTGAAAGGGAACTGGATCATGCTTTGCTGTAATAAGGGAAATACAAACACATAAATGGCTGAATACTAATGTTCACAATTAATGTACTCAAAATGTGTAAGAATTCAGCTTCAATATTTTCCTTCAAGGGCTGTAACAACTCAGTAGATTTTCTTTCTATTTTTTTAAATGTAAATCTATGGCTTGTCTTTGAACCTATATGCTAGTTTGGTCTGCTAACTGCGTTTTGTGAACACTGCAGCATCTCTATGATTAAAAATAAATTATTCTCTCCCTGAACATTGGTGCAGTTTAAAAATCAAGATAACAGAGACAGGTACTTATCCACTTGCCCAATATTAAGAATGTGAGTCATCCCATTGACATGCCTGTTTGTTGTTGATTTGGGGCCTATAGACATAAGAGAGCATCATTTGTCACTAGAGGAAACTGCAGATCATTTGGCTGCAATTATTCATCTTTCCTCCAGATCTGTTAAAGAATGGATGATCCTTTACCATCTAGTGAAGAAAGCTTCAGACACAATGTCTGAGCCATGCCCATATATAAATTTTGTAAACAATGATCAGAAAAATACAACTAAGCAGGCAACATGCATTACCACCTTATAATAGAAAGCAAAATGCATTTAAAGTAATCACACCCCACCCCCCCCATACTGGCTACAGAGCCCTTTCTCTGATCTGTGACTGTGTAAGTCAATGCATTTCTATGTTGTTTTTCCCAACTAAGTAAATTATTGCTGTAATTAAGGGAAGGCAAGAAAAAAAACCCAGAAGATTTGAAAGAAGAGTCAGGGGGTGCTGCATGAGCTTCCCACCTCCTGAGTCATTCTGCTGTGTCTCCCAGTGTGTATCATGCATCTAAAAAAATAATGAAAAGAATATCTTTCTTTCTCATGCAATATGGAATGACGTTTTTACAATAAAAATTCCCTCATATGCATATAAAAAATGTTTCACAAAATGCATGTGTTTCATATGATATTTGCAGCAGTGCAAAACCATGTTTAGTCACAGACAAGTCCTCCATTCTGTCTTCCATCAGGGAGAGGCTGTTTTGGGAGATGAGGGAGGGGAGAATCCTGCAAATCTCCTATACTTCACAGAAAAAAAGAGATGTATTTCAGAAGTAAAGAAAGCCTCTGACTGAGATGGTATAAAGAAGCAACAGCACATTTCTGCATTAAAACTGGGCAACACCAGGGATGTATTCATATGATTTAAAATACACTCCAATTTGTAGTCTGGATAGAGCACCAATATAACCTCCCATAGCAAAAGAAAACACTTGTGGATGACCACTTCAAAACAACAGCAACAAATTACCAGAATTAGAATTACAAATACAAACTCAAAAGTAGTTCTAATTATAAACATACAATCTTAAAATAAAACCATAGGACCAGAGAACTCAAAAGAACAACATGTTTTATTATTGTGCTAAGGCCTAATTATATGCTATCAAAAATGCATGCAGTGGCAAAGATGGCTATTATTTCCTCTCCTCTTGCTCTGTTAACATTATTGAAGACTAGGTGTGGTACCGCAAGAGAAGAATCTTTGTACAAAACCACTGGAATTTGTTGCCTAAGCATTTTAATTAAATATCATGTTGTCTTACCTGCTTGAAAGAGAATTACAAATCATGGCATAAGAAATATCCATACATTTGTAGATGATGAAGCTCCTTCTGCTGCACGTTCAGGTTGCTGGGCAAAGAAGCTTGTAAACTCCTAATTTCACTGAAATGAAAAAGGAAAGACATGAAGAAAACACCTCCCCATCAAAGCAACAAAGGAACCTCTGCAGTATTCTGTAGTCTCTTCGCCTGCTTCCTGTTCTGAGATTCACTCTTTGAAGCCCAGCATCGATCAGAAAACTGGTTGTGGGGGGGGAAAAAAAGACAGCAGGGGGGAGACACGGGGTGGGGGGGGGGGAGGAGG
>NW_010112419.1:32836-84657 GCF_000699245.1 Pterocles gutturalis | reverse complement strand
GCGTGCTACGTGCTGGCTCCACCTACTGGCAAGGAAATGAGCTCAGCTGGTTTCTCCACACCCTATCAAAACCACCGTATTTTAGTTTTAAATCACATATTAGCCCTTCATTATACAGCTTTAAAATAAAGTAAGTAGGTTAGGACTAATGAATGCTTACATATTGTTAGAAATTGATTTGGGATTTAAATTGCACAACGTCGGGTTTTTTTAATTAATGAAGTAAGTATTTAGATACATCTGTATCTAAATGCAGAAAACTCAAGGCTCAAGGTTCTCCCAGATATTCTTTTACTATGTATTAATGCACGTTATGTTTAAAAATAAAGCAGTCATTCTTTATTCAGAACTGACCACTACAAAATAGTGGAAAATAAGTGTGCCTGCTTTTTTCCCCTTTTATTAGTGATTCTGACAAATATAAATTATATTTATATCTTTATTGAAGGTCAGAAAAAAATTGTTATGTAAGACAAAAGAAATGGATACTTGGATTTAGACAGGTGTATTATATTATTGCTCAATAAAGAGTTTTTATGGTTATCTGTTTTACTTCTTTTCATTCCAGGCTCTCCTCTGTATTTTATAGAATCTTGAAACTGCTCTTTGGTACTCTGAATACTATTAGTTCTAAAAGACTAATATGCAAGTTGACTGCCTCATCCCAGCTGTCTTTAGCCACAATCCCCATGATAGCGATGTTGGATTTACTGTTACTAAAGGATGCCTTATACTGGAACGCTGTATACCTGAGTGTATCTACTCTTATCTCTCTAATTCCTTAAAAGTCTTCTATCACTAACAGCTTCTCTGTCACATCAAACAGCTAGCAGCAACCTGCATGCAGGGCTGGCTCATCAGCTCTCAGCTGTGGAGGAAAATTTCATGGAACCAAAATGGAACCATGGGGTTTAGGGGAGAAAAAAGTGCAAGAGTTAAGATGAAGTGCAAGAGATCTAGATGAAAACCATGGAATTTTTAATTAGGATACATGATCTAACTCATGACAAAAATCACTAACATCAACACAGGGAAGTTACAGGAGAGATTGTCCCTTTCAGTAGCAACTCATATTTGTATCAGCTTAAACCATTCATCACAGTTAACACAAATCCTTGGAGTGTCAGTTCTTCAGAAAAAAGATAAATTTCTACCCTTGTTCAATCCCTACAATGAGATCTTGGACCATGAAAGAACTCCAAAGTACTAAAATAGTTCAAGTAATGGTAATAGCAGGTCAAAATACCTATTGTGTGAGCATGGACTGAGAGTTTTAGAAACCCTATTGCCAAAAAAAAAATGCTGTCATTTGTCCTTGCTGTAAGACAATTTTGCTCTATAATACTATTTTTTTAAAAAAGTAATATTTATACCTTGGAAGAGGATTTTACTAAAAAGTACGGACAGTATTTACTGACTTCCCTAGGGGCACAGAAACGGGAGGGGGGGGGGGGACTGTCCGTGGTGCTGAAGAGCATATTGACGTTCCGCGGAGACCTTGCGCTGCGGAACGCCCGGAGTCCCGAGTGCACGTAACAGGAAATACTTCTGATGTACGTCACAACTTTGTATAAACATGGAAATCCACCTTGAATGTATATAGGCCTACAATAGGCCTAAATTGGCGAAGCTGGTATTCTAAAGCCTACTTTAATTAAGTCACTTACGGAATGTAATTTTCAAGAAAACAATCAATTCATTGGAATATGTAATATTAAAATTTTGAGTATTAATTTAACCTACTTCATCAAGCAAACAAGGACCCAAAGATAATATGAATTAATAAAATCTGAAATATTAAAAGTGAGATAAAAGTATTACAAGAGATTTGAAGATTGTATGAATCTTTATTACTTATAATAATACTAATATATAATTCGTAGCTGTAGAGTAGCCTTATACTTAAAGGAGTACTGGGAGGAAACATGCATTTCAGCTCCATTATAAACACTTTTCTCTCTCCCAAACTCAGATAAATTTATTTTTTTTTATTATTCTGTAATCTTAATCCTTCTACAGTCCATCATTTTCTCACTTCTTTAATCCATAGGTATATAACAATTACATCTTAATAGTTAAACTTATTGGTAAAGCTAGCTTTGCTTTTCTTTATCCTTTGTGAAAAGTGAAGTAACAATGAGATATGATAATATCTCACATATACCACAATAAAATGCCACAAAAAATCAAAGACAGTGTGGTGGACTAAAGCTCTCCAACACCTACAAACATGGTTTTATTAATCATATTAATAGTAATTATATAGGAATGAAAACAAATATCCATTGAACAAACCTAATTTTCAGATTTTTTTTTTTATTTAAGTGTCTTAAAACTAGGATAGCTAGAAGAATATTTCTGCTTATTCAACCATTCTGATAGAGCTCATTTCTACCAGAAATTTCTCTTTGCCTCTCAGAGCATGGCTAACAGTCATCTGCATAAAAAATAACCGTTCTATTAAATCATGCAAAAACATTTACCCAGAAGAGATGGAGCAAAAGGTCAAACTCCAGTTTCCACAGCCTATGAGATGTTAAGCCTAAGGAGCAATGCCAGTAGCTATTCTGGCCAACTGACACTTATCTACACCTGTCCTTTACATGCCTCAAAGAAATAGCTATTTCACATATTTAGAACCCTTACTTTTCCTTTTTATCTTTTTTATCCATATATCTCTTAACTCTCGAACTGTAGACTTGAATCTGTAAATTGCTAAGGCAAAAGACAGGTCTGCAGACTGAACAGGTTTATGGTTCCTTGATGTGCATCTTATCAAAAGACATAAAATAATCTCAATCAGAAGTTACCAGCCTTTGTTATTTAGTTCTGATGAGCTAATAGAGCCTATAATTCTTTCCTTTAAAGTCTGAGAGTCACCTTTGCAAATTACTCATTGAAGTGAAACTGAACTTTAAGCTGATTCTAAATATGAAGCATATTTTTTTGGCCTGTTCCAGAGTTACTTTAAGATAATTACCCTGGTGACTACTAAACATCAGCAGTCTTTTAATTTTGTTACATTTCTCTCATATATAAAATCTTTGCACCTGAGGTGTATTGGTGCAGGCTACCAGTTTTTAACCTCCGCCTAGGAGGAAAGACAGCTTTGGAATTTAAATGATGTCTGAACATTTTTCTATTTAATAAAAACTATTTGGTCTTGATAATTACTTCTGAAGAAGGGAATATTTTTAATTGTATTCATAATATTTGTAAAATGTAAAGCCAGTTACTTCTTGCCTGCCTGGAGCTAACACTGAAGTCACCAGTGGTGAAGACAGATTTGAAAAGGAATGTGTACAACAGCTTTTGAAAATACATATCACTTCCATCTTTATTCTCTGAGACATTAGGATGCCTGTAGTCGGAACCATTAAGGCATTAACTTGTGCTTACTTCATGATTCAGTGCACCAAACAGTTTACATGTTCTGTATCTTTACCATTCTTGGCCAAAAGCAGATCAAGGTAAAGTTATTTTTCTTTAACATTAGAGTCAATTGTTTGTACCATCTCTTTCAGTGTAGTCTAATTGCATGGTTTAATTATAAAGGTACTATTTTTAGTGCAGATAACTGCCAGGCATACTGTGAGATGCAGAGAAACTTTCTAATGCAAAATCAACTTGGCAAGCATATGTCATTAAACAGAGCAATTCTTCTAGGCATTCCAGCTTTTAAAGACTAGCAAATAAATAAATCATAACTTGAGGTTTGCTTAACAAAACCTCCCCTCTCTCCAAATGATGATTACCTTTCATCTGACCAATTAAACCACATGACTCAGTAGCAATAAATGGAATGAAAACATATGAATGCAATCTCTCTGTTTATAGGTGTCCTGGGAGAACATTATTAGATTTTGTTACTAGCTCTGAGAGCACTACTGCACTTGTTGCTGAGGTATCATTTAATTCATTTGCCCACCTCTTAAAATCTGTCTATCTGAAATTGTATTTGTTCACTCTGAAATTGCTTGCTCGCATTTCATCTTTGTTTATTTGACCTGTCATATAAAGAAAGTAGATTCTTTTGAACATGGTCTGTGTACTGTGAATATAAAGTGCCTAAAATAATACCTTCTTAGGCCTGGCTGGCCTCTTTGGGCATTGCAAGGAATATTAAAATACTTCAGTCTTGTTCTCTACAGCACCATTGGCTAACAAAATTAATTTGTCCTATAGCCCCTTCTAAAGTCAGAAGAATATTATTCCCATTCCATAGATGAGGAACTGACATACAAACATACATTATGTTCTGGAAGATACTCAAGAAGCTTGCAAGCCTTAGATACTGTATCCTTATTATCCGAGTCAGCCCCTGCTCCCTGTTCTAACTCTTATTACTCACACAAATACCTAGTGTTTTTTAGAATCTTCCCAAGCTGTTGGCCTGTATATCTGTAAGTTCTTAAGGTATATTATATGTCATGCAAAAAAGTATTTCCTTATGAATAAGTTGCCTTCTATGACTCTCCTGTCTTGTGCCAAATAGACATAAAATAAAATATTTTATCATGCAAGATTAACAAGATTAGAAGGAATATTGTTCCTAGCACCCAGAAATTCCTGAACTACTTCTGTAGTGGAAGCGGATGCAGTGCCTGCTACATGCTAGAGGCTAGAAAGCCACATTTTTGCAGTTAACCTATGGAACTTTTCACCAACGTTCTCACTAAGTAATTCACAATGCCAAATGAAGTTGGCTGTGAAGCTCCTGCAACCAAGTCGTGTGCCAGCTAGACCCACCTCTAGCTTGATGATCCCTGGCATAAGAAAAAATCTTTTTAATGACCACTTATTTTACTATTGTCTGCTGCTAATTATCTCAAACTTAGAAGCCTGTGGCACTGGTCACTGTTAGACCAATGTCTCACATGATGATCATTTTTATAAAAAATAATAAGAATAAGAATAAGAATAAGAACACAAGATCCCAACTCTTTCTATATATGTATACACAAAATATGTGTGTGTATATATACAGTATATAGAATGTGAATATTTTAAGACATCTCTAAGCTGTGATTGTTGTGTGCATTTTGTTCATCTCACAATAATTTTATAGTTGTGATTGTAGTTCATCTGATGACAGGAAAGTTGTAACTAGAGGTCAATATTTTGGAAGCACTTAGGCCCATATTGAAGGTGCTCAGAGTGGTTTATGCTTTGAGATGTGTTTTTAATTCACTTTGTCTAAAATGATGGGATTATCTGGATCGCATTGACTGAGGCCATTTGGGTATGGCCTTTGCATTGTTTGTCTACAAGAATAGGATGGGTCTAACTATTATTTAGTAACATATGATTACGGTTAAAATAATTTTATATTGTTATTCAAAGCTATAACCATTAAAGTACAGATTGCTGATCGCATATCTTTATTATGACATTATTATGAATACCTTAAAGCAAATAATTTTTCAGATAGTGTACTCTATGGCCTGTTAAAATTTAGCAGTCAAAGGTTTAAGTTACTATGAAGTCCTTATACTTTTAAGTGATCATATACCAACAGAATATTACGTTATTACTGATGATACAGAAAGGACATGGAGATGAGGCATATCCTCAGGCTCCTCTTTACCCCAGGAAATTCTGCAGTTCTGTTCTGTAGCATTTGACTGCTTGCCACATTTTGTATTTTCTTTCCCAGTTTTGAAATTCCACATGTGCGGCCTGCAAGTTTTTGAACATAAAGAAACTGTAGAAATTCCTTTGCAAGCCTACCACTGATCTTCCTTAAATGTTAGACCAGATTCTTCCACTGTAGTTGAGAGTATTGGCTTCCCTCAGTTTTGCTTACAACCCTAAGCAGCAGTCAAATAAAAATAAGATTCTCAAGTAAAAGTGCAGTTTATTAGCTGGAAAGCCACTATGTCAGGTCCATGGTGCTTGTAAATATCCATTAGTACCTCTGGTTCAAAATTTATTATAAACAGGTTTTTTGATTCTGCACAGAGACAAAAAAGAGAAAAAAATAAAGAAACCAAAGGTGGAGAAAATACATCTATACACTTACATCATCCAGTCTTGAACACGAATTAAAGTCAGATCTGTCACATTTATCTAAATGCTGCAATTTAGGTCACTTTCAAAAGCTAATAAAGGTAAGTAGTTGAAGGAATAGATATGAAAGTATGTCTTATATGTTGGTGCCTTTAAGTATGTGTTAATTTGACATATTATGAGGAGTGTAATATATATAGCGTTCACAAAAGCGCCTGAGAATTACTAAAGAGAATTATTCTCCCCAAATTATGCTATTAATCAAACAAAATATTTGACGCTTTTAGCCATATAGTTTAGCTTTAGGTAGTCCTGCAAGGAGCAGGGAGTTGGACTCGATGATCCTTGTGGGTCTCTTCCAATTTGAGATATTCTGTGATTCTGTGTTAAATCAAGCTGATGACTGCATTGCTGAGAAGTTACATGTGAGCTATGTACAGGGCTTGCCCTTATGTGAAACCTCATACAGGGGCAGTATTCATTCATGTTTAACACTTCAAAATTATTTTCTTTTTGCAACTAAGATACTTCAACATCTCTGTTTCAGCTGTTTAGTTAAAAGTGATTGAATAGCTTTGCATTTATTTACTCATTACTGAGAGCATAACTGCACCTGGGGCAGGATTCCCAGACAAACAGATTATTTGGAAATGTCAGGGCTTTTCAAGTTATATTTTTAAATGTAATTTCTGAAATGAACTTTCAGTGATGATTCATTAAAAGTTGTACTAATAATTTAAATTGAAACAAGTACCAAGCTGGCATTGTTACAAATTATTTATGTCAAAGCGGTCTATTTGTTGTTGTTTTTTAAATGACCACTTCTGATGTTCAGATCTGGCAGTCGACTGTTCAGTGGGATCTAGTGAAGCAGAGGAAAGGAGGGTGAAAGATTTTGTATACATAGTATGGTATGTATAAATTTGATGTACATAGTATGTATCACATATGTATTTTACATATATTTGTGGTGAAAGATCATTTGTTAAAATGAAATTTTCATGTTTAAAAACTCAGGTGTGTGGGGAGGGGTTTGTTCCATATTGATGGTTTGATGTATTTATAGTATAAATAAATTTATGCATATTACATAATTATTTGTTTCTGCCCTGTTGTTCCACTGATAAATTTTAAAAGTGCTAAAGAATTCTTAAGAACATGATTCAAATTCTGTTTCAGTACATCAAAGACTCTGGCGGGTTTCAATGAATCTGAATCACTATACAGGCAATCCTGTACATTGATTAAAGAACATGAACCATATGTGAGCCATATTAATAAATGAATATTTAACATAACTTCGTGTAGCATGATAATTTCTATGAACAAACCTTTTCTTTTCTGTATTTTTTTTAGAGTGAGGATCATTTTTATTAGATGATAATGGAACTGTTCAAATCAGTGACATTTCTTTAATGTCGGACCTACACTTACAAGAAGGCTGTCTTGATATAGATGAATACATTATATATAGTCATTGTGCCAACCAGTACATCACAGGAAATGTCCAATAAATATAAAGACACTACCACAAAAAATCAGGACTGAGGGTTCTCTGGTTATATGACATTAATCTAACCATCTTTCGGAACGTCAGCACACAAAATAAGTTATGCTAAGAATACACAGTTATAAAACTTATCAGAGAATCAAATCTCTGAACCAGCTCAGGCTCAAATCTGCTTTTCATATACCCTTTTCTGTTGGAATTACACTGCTGGTATTAAAGACTATGTTTCCTATTTTTTAATGAGGTTAAAATGGTCTGTTATGTAGATTAGAATTTCTTTATTTTTCCCGGAGAAACAGATTCAACATGTATAACCCACCCTTAACTAGGATGTTACGAGATGATGATTGCATTTGGACTATGACATAAAGACTTTCTAAAGAAAACTTCCAAAGACCACTAAGAAAAATTTTTAAGATTAAAAATAATAAATAAAAGAGATGCAGCATGTAAGCAATGAAAGCCCTCTCCAAGGACTGGTTTGATTTTCAGAACACTATATGATTGCGAAACAATGTTTCTAAGCAATTTAAAATCAAGACACCAACTTCTGTTCATTCATGGGTTTGCTAAGGCAACTTAATCCTGTGAAAGCAAAACCTATGCTTTCAAGACAATTAACATTTTTATTAAAAATAGATTCCTTCTTAATTTCTGAAAGTTTGAAAATGTATATATTGAAATCAAGGGGAGAACAATTTTTTTTTTCCTATAAAACCTTGGTATATATTCTCATCCTCAAAGTCTCTTCCAAACGAAAGGGGGGATTTGCTTAAACAGGATAACGAGGAGCGTCCCTGTGTGCCCCAGTTATGGAAAAACAAACAAGAAAAGTAATGCAGTGGCATTTGCAAGCTGGGGAAACATATCTTTGATTTAATATATAGAGATTATTCTGTACATACAGAAAACATACATCCTCTGAAATATATTTCTGTTTGCTGTTATTAGCCAAATTCAGGAATTTGGTATTTCTATCTGTCAAGCACGCAGCAAGCTTAACTGAAATCAAAAGGACTACTCACAAATTGACACAAATGCCTAAGGATTGTGGTCTGAGTATGCTAATTTAATCAGGGGTATCTGTCTGATATTACATTTAAGGGACATCGGTTGTAGGCAGTTGTCACCACTAACGCTGCTTTGTGTAGCTGCGATTTGGTAGCGGCCATCAGGGTGGATATATGCTGGCTGCCCTGGAGTCCTGGATTCTAAAACAGTGTATGTGACCAGTGGGACAGAGAACGGGGCTAGCCCTAGCCACTACTGACGAGGTACTTAAAAAAATGCAGAAGCTAACAGGTAGAAAAATATTAATTGTCTCTTATACTCTTCTTCTTGTTTTGTGGAATAACATTTGTTCATTAAATCCCACATGACTGAACAAAGCTGGTGGCTTGATTTTAAATTAGTTGGAAAGTGTAGTGGTCTCTAACCCAAGGCTATGAGTCAATATATTGCACACACTTGCTGATATTGCTCAGCGGTTCTACATCTTGCTTTCCACAGACACAATACTCCTCAAACTGACATGCAGGACAAAATAAAATGTTGCCTGAAGCACATTATTCACTCCATACTGTTGCCTGGGGACCAGGCGATGTTGGAGCCATTGCTCTGATAATTCTTCCCAGGATGGCCAGAGGAATCCTAGGTAAGAAGATGTAAATCTGCACATGCCCAGGAGTCCTGTCTAAGGGAAAGACTTTGAGCTATGTTTTTTACATAAGCATAGTACATTTTACACACATAAAATAATTAACATGATGCTACAAACGCATGGTAGTATTGAATTAATAAGACAGTATCAAGATAATCAGCAAGATCAGCATACACCAGTCAGGGGTGCAGTCAGTGTCTGTGCTCTCTTATTCACACACTCCTCTCTTCCCGTGGATTCTTAAAGGAAACAGCACTCTTAAAAGTAAATGCGCTGCTGAATGTATACAGAAAACTGTTTTTAAATTTAATTAGTTTAAGAAAAAATCTTTAAAATGGTTATTTAATAATCAGTGTGGTTTCTTTGGTCTGTTCTGCTTCTTGCCTGGAGGAACTTACTACACAGGAGCTGTTTGAAGTGTACGTCAGAATAAACTGAGATAAAGATGCCTCGTAAGCTGATGCTTTGTACATATTCATTATCTCTACCAGTAGGTGGAGCTGCCACTTTAGGTGCTGCATTTTTTTCACTTCTCCCCCTCCATCCCCCACCCTTCACCCCCCCCCCGCCTAATAAGCTGTTTTCTGATATATGTTGGGTACCATAGAGTGAGACTGAGAACAGGAAGCGGAGGCAGCATCAGAGAGGATTCTGGAAAGGTCTCTGTGTTTTCTTTTCCACTGAGGATACTGAAATTATAATTAATTAGTAAAGCTTTGTGGATGGAAATCTGGACTATTTCAGTAGGAGACATATATTATCATATTATTTTTGGATGCTGGGCTTTGCAGTGATTTGTCATTCTCCTTCAATCAGGTAAGCTGGCAAAACATTTAATTTTATCCATAATAAATCTTAGCAATATGATCTCTTCTACATTTCAGAATCAGATTGTACCCTCTGGTTTGTTGTTAAGGTAGAGTCAAAGATGGAATGGGGAATTCAAAGCCATTTTGTACTGACTGATTGTGATGATGGTGTGATTTTTTTCATTTTAACCTCATTAAATCTGATATCCGGCCTCTTACTCTTAATGTGATGTTGTGATGCAGTAGTCTTACTTGCAAAATCAGATCATTTTATAATCAAGGTATACTAAATTACTTCCTAGCATTTTGTAGAAGCGACCTTGTTTCCTAAGAAGAAAAATCTGGTGATATTGAGGCTCAGGAACACCAGGTCTTGTAAGATTCTGAGCATCTCAGATTCTGATGATCCAGGAATAAAATCTATGTGGTTTGTTACTGCTATTTTAGATATCTATCTGTATCTATATATACAGTATTTGTAGAAGTTATCTTATTAGCTAGATCTTGTAAAAAGATATTGAAGGAAATATTATCTTTCTGTACCATTTTTTGCATGGTTGTGTGTCTCTGTGTATCACAGAATGGGCTCACCAACTGTTAATTAACCCAAGGTCCACACTGATGACACGGTTCACGTTTTGTCTGTAACATTACTGTCTACCTTAATATATGCTTCTTAATAGGACTGTTTGAAGAAATCAGCACAAGAATTATTATATTTCCTGTTATTTTCCATTTATCTCTTGTCTCATTCATTGTTATCAGTAATAATTAAAGCAGTCAGTTACTGAAGGTAAAAGGAAAATATCTATCGAAGATCACTTTGATATATGAATTCTTTTTTCAGTAGTGGTTCCACACACACATGATCACATTAAAACTATATATGTTATCATAGTATTAACCTGGAAATTATTTCCAAGAGAAAACAGTAGAAATAAAAAAATACCAAAAAAGTACAGCAACATAAGGAGCCCATTGTTTACAAATCACCATCTCAATCCACATAAGAAAAAGAAAGCAGGATGGGGTCTCAGGTGGTACTGAGAGTAGCAAGTGAGGCCTGTACCTGAAGTAGTGATATGAAAGAATGAAGTGTTTAATTTGTATTTTTTATGGTGCCAAATCAACGTGCCTGTGGTGTCCTTGTGTAACTTCAAAATAAATAATGATAATGATGATGTTTGTTGTAAAAACATATGTTTGTGCTTTTATAATTGATTTGTCAAGAAAACAGTTTCAGAAGAAGATTTTTAACAGTTTAATATTTAATTTTTGCTCTCTTACACATCTCCATTTTGGGAGGAAGGATTGTTAAGGATAGAATGTGAGCTGCTGCAGTAATTTGAGGCTTCATAGCACCTGTGAAACAGGTATGTTGTTTATTAGGCCTTGATATTTATAGAAATTATGCTTGTGTTGGTAGCTTAGAATTTTTCCCTCTAATGAGGAGAAGTTAAGAGCCCATACTGATTTTCTAAGCTGTGCCAACTAAGCTTGGTATGGCAAAGTTTTGTTTAGATAATAGCAGATGCTAGGAGAGGTAAAGACTTTCACGTTTTCGTTGAAGAACATGAGACAATTCCCCTGTGCCCACTCAGATTCTGTCAGCGTGGGAATTTGGTCATTTCCCATTATTACCAGGTATCTTGGGAGTGGGGAGGGATCAAGAGAAAGGAGAAAGCATAGAAGTATGGGTGTTTTAATCAACATGCTGATTACACATTTTGTGTTTGTACCTCTTCTTCATCAGCATTAGCTGTGTTAATGTGTACCTTATGAAAATTAGGCATGGAGATACATTTATTTGCCCTCAAAAGACTAAGGATTTTAGAAGCAAAAAGGATGGTGGGATGTAAGATGGAACTTTCTGAGTGACAGTATCCATTTTCTTCTGCTGCTGACATTTTCAGCCCTGTATAATTTCCGATGTGTATGCTATGTATTAATTATGTTGCTGAAGTCCCACAATTTTCGATGGATCAGAGAACAGCAGATACTAAAAGAGTCTTCTTTCTACAAGGCAAGAAAGTTGTTACTTTGTTCTCTAAAGTGCAACTCCTGGCCCTTTTTACCCATATGCTGCTCTTGCCATAAGGTGACAAATGAAAAAATTGCTTGAATTCTGCTTGAGTTAAACCTAAGGGAAAGTAAATACAAGTTTCTGATATTTGTACTGTATTTGTTATGATGATCTATTTGTTGAAAATGACTATTGAAAGTAAGTTTCAGGAAGTTACAGTTACTCTGATCTTTACCAGAAATTTCTAGTTAGAAATTTAACTTTCAAAAGTCTAATTAGCTTATTTGCCACTCAATGTAACTCTTCTATATTTTTTTACCTTATGGCTGTGAATCAGTAATCTATACTGTTGCCATTTGGAGGGAATATTGGTTTTTCAGCTTCACTTGACTAAACAAAAGGTTTAAAATATCATAATAAAATTGATGCTCACTTGTCCAGACTGTTTACAGAACAAATGTGCACACTCTGAGCTGTGGCTTCAGTGAGCCCATCAAATCAAGTGTCAACCACCGTAAAATCCATCTATAGGAAACTGCATCCTCTTCAGTGGAAAGCTGCTGTTACTCATTACAGCTACCACTCCTGATTAAAAGCTCTGAAGCACATTGCCCATGGCATCTCTCTCTAAATCTGGTATTAACTGCCCTCCCATAGGACCTTGATATTGGAGCTGGTATCTTACAACCAGTTCATCTGCTTTCATCAAAATTTTCTTTATGGACAACTGGAATCCCTAGTATATTATTGTGTTAGTGTTATTGCTTGATTTTCCTTATGATAAGGTAATCAGAGGGATGAGGGATAAGAGCAGCTCAGGCAGGGGCTGTATTACTTCAAAATATAAATACAGAGTAGGAGCACCATATGCTCTTGAGTAACCATAATGTGTGCACACTATCACTGTAATCCTAAACAAGAGTAAGCAAGTTAAATTCTAGGTCACAAAAGTATCTTGTCTCTCATTTGTTCATTATCCTTCCCAAAATGATTTATTTCTGTTACAGAAAAGAAAAAAACAAACAAACACCCCAACCCCTGGAAAAAAAACAAAAAACAAAAAACAAACCACTGCAAAAATGAAAAGCACCAGCCAACCCATCCCAAAATTGTAATTCCAAATTGTTGCTAAACTTTAATGTGGTCACCAGTCTTGGTCTTCCTACAAAAAATTACTGTTCACTTACTCTACCAATTAAGACAGATCACGGAATGTGTTTCGCAGTAAAAAATGCAAAAAGTTAAAATATAATTAAAGAGCTTAAGCTTTTATGAGGCTCCTTCACATATAAAGACCTTAAGGAAAATGTTATTTATGCTCAGATTAATTATTTGTCTAGTCATTCATTCTTTATTGTTATTGATCTCTTCTTACTGAGTAGTTTTACTTAGGCAAGTGTAATCATAGAGGTACCACGTGCACAGGTCCCTTTTCAATCCGGAATTGTTTTTCCTCCTACTTCTCTGGATTCCTGACTTGATCCGTCAACTTGCTGGATGTCATATATCCTTACCAAATGATCACATTTTGAATGCATGGATATTGACTGTGTAGTCCATATGCAGTGAGTCCGGCACATGCCAGATATACCGATTGTATACATGCTGTACTGTTGAGTCACCTGCTCAGCAAAGCTGATGTGTTTCACATGTGTTGAAGTTGCTACACATTAATAGATCAGCTGAACAGCACATACAACTGACTCCCTATACCTGCACTGCATCATGCACATCCTTGTATTTCTTTGCAGGATTTCCTGCACTAAAGTATGAGGGACACTAGTCAATCTGAAAGGATATCACAGATGCCAATACGGAAAGTAGCTTGGAAGACTATCAGTACTGTTGGCTCTGTGATCCCCTTTACTGTACCCCAGTGCAACCACTTAACAGGAAGATCTTTGGATAGAGACACATAGAAGTTAACTTCCATTTATAGACAATCTATGCATAAATTAGACATTGCTTATTTAATATTAGGGCCTCCTTTTTGACATGAGAGGGGAGCAATGTTTCTCGTCTTTTGTCAGAATTTATTTCAAGAACAATGTGAGAAAATTCCTCTTTTATGTGTCTGTGAAACTTGGGGCTAGTACAAATTGTTGCATACTCTGTTTAACCATAAAATATTATTATGTATTATTATATATAGGTTTCTAAGAAATTACAAGTTTGTATGCAAAATCACTTCAGAAATGCAGATGAAGAATTAAAATGAGCAAGGAATAAAAGGAAATCAATTGTTCACAGGAAAAATAGTTCCTTTTATTTAGGGCAACATAGCACTATGCGGCCTGGCTACCGTATTCACTGCGAAAAAAACCGGCCATCATTTCTCATAAATCACGTCCTTTGACTATGTGGTAGTCCTGGGATTAGAGATTTCTTGAGCCCATGTAGCCTGAATTTGGGACCACATGTCCCTAATTCTTGCCTACATTGATTTGAGTATCCTGAAAAGTCTGCCTTTTGTTCTGTGCTATTTTACTGTCTTTTAATATTTGGACACACTGAGGAATTCCCAATTTATGTTGCTTAAAAATATGCTCTCAGAAAACCAGCACTTGGTCTTGTTCCAATAAGTTTTCAGATGTTAAAATTAATCCACTTTCTTAGCAAATAACCCTCACTGCCTTTTCAAAAGCCAGTCACAAAGTAAAACTTTGTAACTATACCAAGACTTTGATACAATAATGGTTTTGTCCCTTTTTATTTATATTTGAAATATGTGTGGTGAACTTGGAAACCTGAAGGTGAATTTGTCTCTGCCCCATCTGAAACCACAGGAATTTTTTTTCTCAGATGTGGTTAACATGATACCAACTTGATTTCCTTGAGCACTGAGATATCTCTACAGTTACTGTGTTACGAGTGTTTACTTTTGAATGGATATGTGACTGTGCAGTGATTAAGTAATAAGGATCAAGCTGGCAGACTACAAAATTAGGACATAAAGTCATAGGAATGAAGAAGCCCTATACATTTTAAAAAAAGTTAACCTAACTTCACAGTCAAAGAGAGAGATTTTTAACCGCAGATAGATTGTTCTTATTTGAACAGTTATCTGAGTGTGTTCTCCGTTGAAAAGCACCCTTTAGATGAAAAGAATTCACTAAATCTAAACTGTGTCCAAAAATTCAATTTTCTCTGATAATGTTCACGTTACACAGAGAGAGAGAGAGTGAGCATTTTTAAATGATGAGTGAAGGCATATGCCTAATTTGTACCCTTGCACCCTATTTAGGAGCAAAGCAAAATTCCACTCATCACAAACAGCTCTGAATCTTTTTTAAAAGCCCAGTTGTCTGTAAAACTAGCATACAACAGATGAAAGCAAAAGTGCTAGGGTTTACAGTAAGAAAGGCAGTCTATTTATAATGTTATTTTAGGTCTAGCTGAAATAAACTTGATGACAGAAATAAGTAGTTAATCTCAGAAAGGCCCAAGAGTCCAAGATCAGATTGAACTGAAAGAGTAGAGAGGGCAACCCTAATGTTTACTTTTATTCAGACAAAATGTCTGAAGAAAAGCCTGTCACTAATATTTAAGGCCAAAATATTCATATAAAAAAGTCTGACCTGAGACGGAAGTTCAGACCAAACGCAATACAAAAAAATTCAATCTGTGTTAGGAAGGAATTTCTTCCTACCGAGTGAAGCTGTAACTGAGTATTAAAGGTGTCTTCCTGAAAGGTTTTTACTACAACCAGGTTAAGTTACTTGCCTTGTATTTTCGGAATATCAAGTTGCTTTAGTCTGTGTTATAATAGGAGGAATACTAGAATTACATTAGCTGATATAACACTAGCTAACATTCTGTACTAAAGGCCTCTAATTAGTTAAATATTAATTAATATACTTAAATATCAACATTACAAGAGACACCTTTTAAAGAGGTGGTAGAACTTGTACCTCATAGGCTGTGCTCCTTTGGATTTATTGTACACATGTAGTGACTAGATCAAAATCTTACTTTCCATAATCTTTTTGGAAAACATTCCAAATTAGGGCTTGATTGGGGCACTTCCATGATGCCTGAATGAATGCCTTGAAAAAAATTCATGTACATTTTTCATAGGCTGTGTTAAACCACAGGTATAAAGCACTCTATTTTCATGTTGGCTTTGTGTGCATTTTTCTCCTTGTGTACTAATGATCATGTTCAGCCGAGAATTGTGTGTAAGCCTCTCAGACAGAAATTCCAATTTTTCCCTTTCAGATTCCTAGAAAACTGTCAAAGTCTAAATACAATCCATCAGTCTTGTGCTATACAAGGTTTATTTTTTAATATTTTGTATTGATTAGTTTCTGGGGCTTAGTAAGACTAGGAAAGTAAGTGTTCCAGCTGCCTGGTTCTTAATAATTCAGTTAATTTTCCGAGTTTAGTTTGCTATTTCTTTTTAGGTTCATAAGCACTATTTTGTGTTGCAAATGCATTTTCTTTAGAAAAGGGTATTACTTTACAAACAGAGCTTTCTATTTTTTTTACTATGAGGGTGGTGTGGCACTGGCACAGGTTGCCCAGAGAAGCTGTGGATGCCCCATCCCTGGAGGTGTTCAAGGCCAGGCTGGATGAGGCTTTGAGCAACCTGGTCTAGTGGAGGGTGTCCCTGCCCATGGCAGGGGGTTGGAACTAGATGATCTTTAAGGTCTCTTCCAACCCAAACCATTCAGTGATTCTATAATGTTTTTGCCAAGCAAAATCAATACTGTGATGTGTTTAGGTATTGTTGATCGATATTTTATTGTGACTTCTTTAACACCTCCACAGTGGATACTGGTGTATGTTCCAGTGTTTCACTTGTCAGTACGTCTAAATTTTGAGTACAAAAAGCATTAGGAATCAACTGAATCTAGAATATGGGGAACATGCAACAAATAATTCTGAATCTGGACAAGTAGTTTTGTGGATAATGCTGTTCCTTGTTAATCTAAAATTGTGTTAAGATTTTTATAATCACTTAACACTTCAAATACCCCTGTAGTTGCCCAAGATTTCCATTCATTGTCTGGCATTTGTCTCTGACGTGAGATTTCACTTACTTGAAACCATCACTGGTGTATCATCCTATAATGGTCTTCATAGGCGTGTCTGATTTTGAACAGCCTCATTTCTTTTCTAAATCACATTTCAGATGGAATCAACACATTTTGCCAGGGGACAACGTGACAATAATGTGCAACTATCTTTTCCAGTTAATCATTACATTGAAAGGGAGCTCAAGTGCATGAGGATATAGTTTGATTTTTTTTTTAAAAAAAAAGGCAGAAGAGTTCAGGAAAGAGTCCCCCAAGAAAGATTATATATATTCTGTCCATCAGGAGTCACCTCTGACTAGGCCTGAGATTTTACCTATGATTCACTCTTGAATAGGAAGCTGAATCAAGATAATCTACCCCAAGTAAATATGATTTTGGTCCATATGATATCAGCCAAAATAATTCTCTGTTGTCACCTTCAGCTACAGTAAAACTCTATAATCTGGACCTGCCTATGAAACGTTATAATCTTGGGATGAGAATCAAAAACACTAGATTAAAAAAATATATATTTTTAAATGTATTTCAAATATCTGCATTACACAGAAATAAGATGCTTAAAACTATATGAGATGAATTATTGATTGAAATGCTGTAATGAAAGTACTCTGACATGGCCTAGGCCTGTTATAAATTCAGGACAAAGGGCTCACAATTCTGCCAGCATCCTTCCTTCAATTTTTGCTGTGACTACCGTTGATACTGCTGTACTACCATGATGTGTAGCATTAGTAGATACAAAGCTGCATCCCTTATCCATTGGAGATACAGCCAGTACAAACATACATAGGATATAATAAATAGGGAGATGGAGACTAGGTGAGAGGCTTACATGTGAAAAAGGGTTCTTTGACTGCCTTTTGCTCTAATTCAAAAACCAGATCTATTGAAATTACCTGCATGGCTAGTGTTACTAACAATTTTCACATTAAAGATTAATTCCTCAACACACATTAAAGATGATTTCCTCAACATTTTACAAACTGGCAAATATTTTAACAACTGGATAGAAGTTACACCCCCCCTCTTGAAAATAAATGTCATATGAATGCTTAATATTAGTGATTAGTCTTTTATTAGGAAGTTATATTATCCCTATTATTTTAAAGCCTGCAAGCAACAGCACTTAAACATTTTGCTTATTTGCACTTTATCAGACCATGAGATCAGATTTCAGCCACAATGCGACTTCAGAGGCAGAATCCAGATGCACCCAATAGGCAAAGGGATGGGGAAATCCCCTACGTACCCCCAGGGAAAGCTGCATTCAGTGGAAAATATGCATTGGTAGATAAGTATCATTGATGGCAGCATGAGAGTCATGATCCCCTGAGGGCAGTACTAGAGACACAGCTTTCAGATGTCTTCAGTGGGACCTCTCCAGTAGTGACTCACTACAGTAAGATGTGCTGAATCAGTCCCTCACTCAAAATGACCAGGACATTGAAAGAGTTTGCTGTTAGCAATCGATGGACTGACTTAATGTTGAATTATTAAACAAACAGAAGCTCTAATTGTGGTATCACTTACTGTATCTTTGTGAAAATCTAACTCTAGATTAGTAGTAACTAGTGGTAGGAAAATTCTAGGTTAGTATTTTAAATATATTTTCTGTAGAGTGCTTGGAGGTCTTCTGTCCTTACAAATGAGAAGCAGTGGCCTAGTAGAAAGCTTTCACTTCCTGTTTTCCCACCTTCTGTGTCTTTGACCCAATCTGTGTCTACACAGATTCTGTTTATTTTGTCTATAGAGTTTCTACAGTGGCTGCTCAATCGCACTACATTTGGAGAAAAGTATTATTAAGGGCTGCTCTGGCAGGAGCAGAGAGCTAAAGGAGAGGGATATCTTCTTTTTCTTTTGCTTCTCTTCTCTAGGAATAAAAACAAAATAACAACAACATAAAAAAGTGAAAAAAGAGACAGAAATATATCTAGTTCAAATGAGAATAAATGTCTCAAAGACTTCTCATCTCAATCTCAATGGCTGAAGACTAAAGTTTGCAAGCTGTAAGTAGACTTTTTAAATTTAATGAACTAGATACTCAGACTATTAAAGCTTTAAAGACTGAGGAAGCCATGGCCAACCTTTGGTCAGCTCTTGCAATGATGCAATCTTTACATTGAAGAACCTGGAGAGGAAATTAACTTTTTCTGCTATTCCATTGAGATGGAAGAAAATTGTTGTCACACAAAGAAAAACACTTATACCAACATTCTCTGAGATAAATAACATGCATAAGTATCCATATTTTCATGGAAATATAGACTGAGTTAACTTCTATTCCTGGTTACAGACAGTAAATCCAGTGGGGAGTAATGATACACCATGCGGTTCCCTAAGTGACAGATGAGAACACTCTTAGCCTGGGCACAGTTATCCTGTGTCTACTAAAGACTGCACTAGTCATGCAGTAAATTCAACAAGACCCATTTTCCCCTTTTAGTTAAAGCATACAGGTAAAAGAATAAATGGAAATTTTGAAACTCGTATCACTTAAAAGGTATTCTTAAATCTACCTTTGGTCTGTGTTAGGTTTTGTGGACTAACCCATGTTCTGTTCTGCTTTTCCTACGTCTTAGGTTGGGAAAACGTGCCTACGTGAATATGTATTTATCTTTGTCTACCGCAACTAATTTTGAAAAGCTTTGGACACAAGAACAAAGAATGAGAGAGTCTTGAAGAAACTTCAGCTCCCAAGGAGAAACTTTTCTTACCAATTCCATTTTCTACTAGAAATGCAGCCTTTTTGTTCTCATTATACCAAAAGATCCAGTGGCTAAATTCTGTGATTTGGCATTTCTTAGAAAAATAAAGGTAAGACCATCTTTTCTTCTCAGACAGAAGCAATGTTTCACTTGAGAAGATGGCCATTTGATATAGTGCTATGTATCTTCACTAAATATCAGCGGGAAAATGAAACAAACATCTTTAATGAGGTCTAGCTACTTTCCATTAAAATACAAGGATCTTTAACATTGGAAGGTATTTGCAAAATATTAATTAAGTACTGTATTCCAAATAGGTTGATGGGCCAAGAAGGAGACCCTTCCTCTTCCTCTTAAATTGCATATGGTGTTCATTTGGCCTTCTTCAGGTTTCTCCAGTACTTCAAGTATTCACACTTGATCTCTTTTCACACCTTCTCAGAGGCAACTTATAGTGTTAAAGAAAATATAAGGCAGGCCTGCATTTAAAGAATTCCTAAAGGTTTCCGTCAATTTTTATAAATAAATAGGTGAAATGGTTTGTTTTGGGGGGGGGTTCTACAGCTTGCAGGTGTGTATCTGAGAAATTGAGGTTCATTTCTTTACTTTACCTAGCTATTTTTGATGACTCTAGTTTACTAGGTACAGCATACATTAGCCTTCATGTAAGAATCATATGCCACTATTTCCACTTCTAAGTAGGAGGAGAGAAAAAATAGACAAATTAGTTCAAAAGCAAATGTTGCAGTGAGGTGAAGAGGGAAGAAAAGAGACGAGTGTGGAACAGCAGTGAGCACAAACAGGCAAATAAGTAGGGAGAAAGACTACCCATAGCAATGTTTTGGAGAGAAAGAGCAGCATCCAAAGATATCCCAAGAAGCAGCTTCCAGATCTTTCAGACAGGTGTGAGATTGCTTTCCATTCTCTAGTCTAATCTGTTTTGTGTGTTTTCCCATCTGCTTAGTCTTTCACCAGTAAAATTGAGCCTCATGCATTATAGTCTGCCCAGATTTCCGAACTCTTACAGTACTTTTTTTTTTTGAGGTTCTTAAGATTTAGTTAACGTGCTTTTACAACTTATTGCAAGTCATTACTAAGGACATTAAGTAAAATTTCAGGTAACATCCCTGAAGCACAACATTAGTATTAATTCACTAGTATTTCCTATATTTACTGTTCTTCTGTCAGGTTTCAGCCAATGTGAACTACCAATTCATATTCAGACACTTACCACTACCCCATTCTAAATATTTTTAAAGTAAGGTTTTATTAAGGAAATATTATTTCTGTTACATACTCTTATTAGTTGATTTAATTGTCTCATAACAAGTATTTTTGTCTTCTACAATTTATTAATTTCATTAATAAATACCTGATGATGATTTAATTTTTAAAAATTTTGAATAGTTATGTAACACTAATGCCTACAGGCTCCTGAGGCTGACTGTACAAATCCAGACAAAAATTATAGTCATTGCTACAGATAAATTATACTCTAAGGAAAATGACACAACAGATGAATGATAAATATTGGAATGAATGGAAAAAAAGGAAAACAAATCCTACATATTAGTCAGTTAGGACCTGTAAACATAAATTATCATAGTTTAAATTAGCAGATTACAGTTTAAAGAAGAGGCAGGTTCTGAGCAGGTGCTAAATGCTGGAGGCTGTTTTCAGCTTTGAGGAAGTCACTCCTTTCCTTGAAAATGCCTACTTTGGAGGAACCGACATTCATGGATTCCTTGGCTTAGGATGCATGGATAGTTTTGACTGGATATCTCATTAAATATCTCAATTAACTCTGCATTATATTTCATTTACCACTTTGAATTGCACCAGTGAATTTTTGGGGTTCTTTTTACTTTTTGGAGTTCTGTTTCTTATTCAAATATTTTTAAAGCAGTAAAAAATAGGGTAAAGATGCTGGGAAGAACATGGTGAATGTCAATTATGAAAAGATAATAATCTGTAATTGTAAAAAAAAATACTTCAAAGCATTTTAGCAGATAGGAGAATATGTTTTTCTTTGTGAAATTAGCCTCTGTGCACAAATACCATGAGAAATTTCAATAAAAATATTTCATTTTAGATCATCTTCACAACAAACTAATATTTATCCATCCTTTTATTTTCAGGATAAATTGAACGCAGTATTACTCAAATCGGAATTTGATCAGAGCATAGTAACTTAAACATAACTTATCTTCACTTCCAGAAAAATAACACCTGAATTTTGCAAAACAATTTCCCAAATATCAGGAGAGGGAGCTAAGATGACTCATTTCCTTAGACTCTTCCTGCATACACTCCCTCTGTACTCTTTTCCTGCTCAGGACAGTGGTAGTTTGAGTTGAGGTAATTTTCTGACTACATCAGCACACAACAGCTACACTTTTTACTGCTACAGCTGCAGAAAATAATCTCTAGTTGTTGCTGAAGTGGTGCCACTAGCCCTGTTGTTTTTGTCTCTCCTACCACGGGAGCCCCACCTTTTTGATTTGGACACATATTTTCACTGGCCTAACGTGAGACAGATAGTCTTATTAACACTAGGGATTCAGAGCAGAGTTTTTAATCCAGATTTTAGGATCTGAGAGGTTATTGCTGTGCTTGGCACAGAGGAAGGTCTTATTCCCAAATTACAGCCTCTCAAATAAGACAGAGAGAGAGCATAAGAAATTATGATATTTGGTAATTTTATAGATTCCATTTGCTAGACTTGCATTTATTCCAACTCTAATCAAATACATGTTTGTGTGCCACTGTTTCAGTTTTAATGGAATGAAAACCTTGGTAGTCAGCTTTTTCAAGGTTTTAGTGGGAAAATAATTGTGATGCCAGTGTTGTAAAAGCAAAAAACCAGCCCATAAGAAACACTGCAAGGTTTGTTATTTCTCCACCTTGAAAATTTTGAAGGGTATATGTGGACTGTTTCATGACGAATGCAAATAACCTGTTAGATAACTTGATGACTTTAATAAATAATCATAGTATCCACCTGTTTCTTACACTGAGACTTTCACTTTTACCATTCGCCTGATTTAAGGTATCATAAAAACAGATAGTTCAGGCTACTTCTGGCTTTTTCAGAGACATGCAAAAATTAATTTGACATGGTTAGCACAGATATTTCACTGACTTTCTGAGTCATCTTTGTAAATGATGAGAAGATAATGGTATTAAAAAATAAAATTTAACAAGTTATCCATAGACATAATTAATTGAAATATGCATAAAATTAAGAACATATGGATAGTGCTTATTGTTCAGTCTTATAATTTAAAGGAAGGGACTGAAGGGAAACTGGGTAAGGATTTATGGAATGCAATGCTCAACTACAACTAAATGGATTTATTTAGCAAAAGCATGTATTTAATAAATTAGAGCTTTTTTTTTCTAATTAATTTTTTTTAAATTGTAGACCATTATAAATACGGTATCTAGGCCCAAATTGTATTTCAAATACTCTAAATTATTTTTGCTGAGCAGTATCAGGTACTGAGGGGCCTGGACCAGTCAGATCTTACAGGTATTTTTGAGACTATTCCTTTAAAAAGTTTTTTAATGAAAGCTATTATGAAATTATTAGATGGACAGAATTCTTTGTTGGCCTGAATTCTGCCCAGTATCATTCATGTCCTGGCAGTTTAGTCACAGGATAACAAGCAATTTTAAAACCAGCGAAGGAAGAAGAGGGAAGCCGTCACTAAAACCCAAGTAGTTCATAGCTCAAGGGTTGCTAAGAGTTTGTTCAGGGCTCAGTGCAGGGAACAGAATTACTTCTGTTATATTGTTCTATTAAACTACTGCATGTATAGCAACAGTAATCAAACACATATTTGTGTGTTGTTCTATTAAGCTCTGTAATCTGAATGAAAACACTTGGGGTATATTTAGTAGAGGAAAAAGCTTCTTGTGTAATAGCAGCAGCCAGGAAGTTATAGCTGCACTAAACTGTAGTGGAGGCAGGACTCAAGTAATATTTCCAACTTGTAAAGAGCTCTTTTAAAGCATGTTTTATGACTGTCTGACAAATACAGTGAAACCCCAAGTCTGCTAATATTACTTTTCCCAGTCATTCACTATCCCCTTTGTGGACTTCTAGCAATAGAAATACATCTATTTCTAGGGAGGACACTGTATTTTTTTGTAGTATCCATAATGGTAACTGTTAGTGGATGAAAAGCAGCCTAACCAAATGCACTGAACTATAAAGAGAAGACAGACTCACTGATGACTCTAGGAGAGTGCACCTTTTAAGACTAGTTTCATAGAAAAGGCACCTAGGTGAACAACTCGAGTCACAGACCTGTAAAATGTGTAATAAAGGAATCAATTATTCAGAAAGACCAAAAGGAAACCTCAAACATCTTAGTTTATTAATCCTAGATGGACAAAATCAGTAATCAAAGGAGTGTGGACTGTATCCAGAGAATGTGTGTGCTTTAAATTCTCAAATAAAGGCAATTTTGAGTTTAGGATCCTTAGAAATGGGAGTTACATTAATAAAAAAACAAGTAGAAGCAAAGGCAGAAGTTTCAGTATAGCAACATGTGATAAGGTTGCCTGCTGGAGACTCTGGTTGGCTTAACAATTTATTTTTCAATTTATACTGCATCAGTACATCCAGCCCCTCCAGGATCTCTGTGATTGTATGCATTATGTTAACTCATGGTTCTCCAGGCTCTTCCTTGAGAAAAGTTTTCTCCCTGTCTACATTATAGTATATTTTATTTATGAATTTATGGTCAGGTACCTTGGTGCTGACCTTGTGTTACTTAGATGCTTGGTGCTATAATCTACCAACTAAATTATGTCAGTGATCTCAGTGCTGACCATACACACTGATGCAGTGCTGTGAAGCCACTCGAGAGATAAAGACTTGTGGTGGCACAGGAGCAGGTTTACCCACCATGTCATTGGATTGGTAATTCAGATTTTGGAATATGCAGTCTCATTTCTTTCCTGTAGTTTTCTGTTGTATGTTCTCCAAGCATTTTTTAACATCCCCCTCTACCTTCATACAGGATTTGATTTTTGTGGGGTCATTTGAAAAGGAATCCATTATTTCATAAGATCAATACTGTGGCACTTTCTGTTTGTGTGCATGTGTGCAATGTCTACAAACTGCTCCAGACAAGGAAGAAGATTTAAGAGTAAAGCTACTGAATGAATGCAAATGAATACAATATTATGTCTCAAATCTAGATGTGGCAACTCCAGAATACAGGTGTTGCACATTCATGAGGTAACATAGGGAAGGCTACATGGCTTAATGTACAGAAAACAGAATTGGAACTCATTTTAGGCACTGAAACTCACTCTTAAAAATTTGTTTTGGTAATTAAAATTATTACTACACTATGCCACAAACATTTGCAAAGTAAACATCAAATAAGGCTATCATGTCTTAGTGGCACTGCTCCTTAACCAGATCTGCCTGCCTTCTTCCTTTCTCCAGCCATTCAGACTTTTCTACTGTGCTGTACAGTGCATCAGTTTAAGCAACTTGTCCTGCTGCAGAAGGACTTGGAAGAAAGGAAAGAACATTACTTTCAGCTGATGCACTGCAGGGCTTCATAAAGAGACATGTTGTACAGTGGAGAGTTTGGTGCAGAGAGCAGGAAAAGCAGCAGGAACCACATCAGCCAGCACTGGCACCAAAGCCATTCATTGGGAACCAGAATCTTGAATTTCTAACTAGTTTTAGTCTGAAATAATATTATGACACTTGCCTTGCAAAAAATAAGAAGCACAATTCTTTACCCACATAGTCTTGATCATACATCCTGTTTCCTTTTACTTAAAAGGCTTGTGGTTTTGATTCACAGCTCACAGACAGTCAATAAATGCAGCCTAACCTGCTTTGGTATCTAACTTTAACCTTCAGCACAGTAAACTGTCAGTAAGAAAGAACTATGCTTGTTTCTCCCATAATTAAGTAGTTGTCATTGAAACAGCATTAATCATACAAAACCTGCTTTTTAGTTCAATGAAAGTATTTATTTTTGTAAAGTTGGATTACCAATACTTGAAAAAATACAGGAATATAAAATGTATTAACTAGTAAAATATAGGTTTACAATTTTCAAGAGTACTTAATAGAATATGCATTTATACTTGCTATTAAAAAAATACATACTGTTGAAACATTTGTATCAGTATTTTGCTCTAACTGGGAGAGTCTAAGGACACAGACAAAGTAGTGTTTGTGGGCACAAGTAGTGTCTTTTTCTAGACCAGCAGGAAGAAGGAATGAAAAAATAATTTATAAAATATCTAAATAAATTCTGAGCAATTGCTTTTAACTTTTATTCAGCTTTGAAATATACTGCTCCTATTTCAGGCCTAAAAAGTGTTTCTGAGCAAATGCTGAGTTTTTTTTCTGTTGTTCCAATCTAGTTTTCCTGAATTATCTAATTTTCTTTTATAGGTCATTCTTATGCAAGAGGCTAAAAGTAATTAAATTTGCAGGATGAAAACATGGCACAGGCACTGCTGGTACCACCAGGACCTGAAAGCTTCCGCTATTTCACTAGAGATTCTCTCGCAGCTATTGAAAAGCGTTCTGCAGAAGAAAAAGCTAAAAAGCCCAAGCAAGAACATACAGATGATGATGACGAAAATGGTCCAAAACCAAACAGTGACTTGGAGGCAGGAAAGACATTGCCATTTATTTACGGTGACATACCTCCAGGAATGGTATCTGAACCTTTGGAAGACCTGGACCCATACTATATCAATAAAAAAGTGAGTGAATACTTTTTCACACAGAACAGAATATAATTTTCTGTATTATAAAAGGTTAATCATAAAATATGATGGTTAGAGCTATCAAGCCACTAACAGAAACATCCTTTATCTAACTGAAGTGATTTATGCTCTTCTATATTGAGGCTTTGAGCAACCTGGACTAGTGGAGGGTGTCCTGTTGGAACTAGATGATCTTTGAGGTCCTTTCTAGCCCAAACCATTCTATGATTGTATGATGTTGTGAATCCTTCAATTTATGTTGAGTTACTTGTTATTTACCTCAGTGTAAGGAAGATATACAGCTTCGTTGAGCTTGCCTGAACTTGAGAATATGACTGAATTTTCCTGTTTTCAATGTAGCAGTGAGACTGGATATGACAAATGTTCCAAGCATGATTTTTCAGTGGAGATGGCTGTAGATAACCAGGTAGCATTCATGCAAGTTATTGAAATAAAGGACTGTAACCATATTCTTTGCTTTCGTTATAGCTATACATATATATAAACATATATATATGTATGTGTAAAATATATCTATCTGTCTATATATGTAGCATATAGAGACTCCGTGTAAATCTGGGGTCATATAAAAGTATCACAAGGAAAACTGTTGCTTGAGGTGCTTGGGATTGCTGTTGCAGTTCTCTGCTGCACAGCTGTCAATTAGAAGTCTGTGGCCGACACCACAGAAAAGCTGGGTTTTGAGGAAGGAATTGAAAAAAAGAGTTTTGCTGTTCTGAAGACTAATTGAAAGTTTTCATGCAGAAGGAGCAGGGTGAAGAGTTACGTGTTGTGAGAGAAAAGTAATGTGCCTGAGTTACATGTGTGAGGCTCTAACACAACTGGACCATTAACAGCATGGTTGTGCTCCATGAAGAATTTAAACTGCTAGAAGAGGTCTACTTCCCCTTCTGATTTGCTGAGTCATACATATTCCTCATTTTCACAGGATCTGCAAGCCAGGGACTTGGAGATAGAAAAGCTAGTTAAAACAGATCCATTCAAGTAAAAAGTTTGTCCCTTTGACCATTTTAGTCAGGATCTGCAGTAGAGTATATGGGTTTTGGTCTTGTAGCAAAGATACATGTAAGCTGGAAACAGACTACTATTATATGATTTAAGAGAAAGACAAGGAACAAACAAGTACATTTCCACAGCTGGGATTGGTTGTAGACTGTGTTAAATTCCTCCAGGATCTGAAATAGTCCAGCCTGGGAACAGTTTAAAATACCTTATGTCCTGCACAGATTAGTGAAAGGTACCGCTGGCAGTAAGAGCAGGTTCTCCTCGGTACTCTATCTGCTTATTTCTGCATGCTCCTTTAGCAGCATCAAGATGTTCTCCCAGTTCCTGATAGAACCTGCAAAGTGTTGTGGGTAAGGAGAGGGAAGGAAGATGAAGCTGTGGATAATAACCATAAACTTGAAAATGCAGAAGGTGTTTTATGGACAAGTGCTTGGAATTATCTTTCCTCGTCCCTCTAAAACAGAGAAGGAAATAGGCACAGTTGCTCTGATGACAGCTTGAGGCGTTCCAGGCTGCAATCCAGATAAGAAACTTGATATTGAGCAACTATAAAAAATTAAGATGTAAAATATATTAAACTGTAAAGAAAATTATTTTGTTTGTAAGGGAAAAATAATGCCAGTAGTGCTCTCAATTTTGTGGCTAAATTTGTGGTTGTCTTTGGGTTGCAAAACTGTTTTAAAAAGTATGGCTTCAGTAACAGGAACAGAAAATAAAGCAGAATCCATATGTAATTGCATAAGCTAACAGTTGTCAGAGTTAAATAAACAGTGCTATAGATAATACAAATATTAACATTATTAAGGAAATTTAAAGAAATGAAAGCTCAGACAGGGAGTGTTGCCAAGGGTTATTTTCATTTATATGGTTTTGGTTATATCAACAGTTTCACGCAGATTCTTCCCTACAATATAATTGTGTGCCCTAAGCCCTTTTCATGACTAGTTGCAAAACAATTCAGGAATAAAGTTGCATAAGTAAGTTCAGGACTAAAGTTTTCTAAACGAGTCTTCTACAAATGGAAAACCTGAGAAGTACTGAAGTATACTTTCTGACCTCCAGTGATCAGAAAAAGTAGTCAGATTTTTTGTAACAAAAGTGTAAAAACTCAGGCTACTGATGGACTTGTTAGTCTATAAGAGAAATTAATAAACTGCAGAATCTTTTGTCACAGGTGATATCTGCATTTATGTTACTTAACAGCCTAATGTGTTCAACAGAAAACAAATGGGCATCTTAAATGATGAACTAGAATTAGTCATCCCTCCTCCAGTTTATGGCAGAAACTGCTCTTAATCATCAACTTGTCAATGCAGAGAAAATCATATGTGAATTGGAGTCTGCCTCCAGGCTCTGCTGCAGCAGTGACCTTGGGACAGGCAACATCCTTCTACCATTTCTAGCTGAGTGAAGGACTGACTGTAGGGCGGAGAGAAATGCCAATGAGTCCATTCTCTGTCATCCTCAGTGCTACGCTTGATGTTATTCTGTGAACAGGCACTGGCAACACTCCTCTATTGGTCTTCTTTCCCACTGTAGAGAGGTTTGCTTTCTCTCCCAGAGACAGCAGACCAGGCAGGCAGTAAAGGCCACAGAGAGGGCAGAATTTTTCTGATCACGGCCAAGTTTTTACAGAGAATGGAAATCAACTTGGAGAACAGCGATACTATATAACTCTGCTGAGAGCATAACAAAGACTCTATTATGGCAACACAAAGCAGAGCCATTACCATGGACAAAGAGTAAAAGGAATGAAGAATAGTCATGTCCTGAAGAAATTTTAAACAGCACCAAAGATGCAAGTAAACCTCACACACAAATACACTTGGAATAAAAATGAAAACACTTCGGCAATGACCGCCAACAGGAACAGAATGAAAGCGAACATGAACCGTAGGTTTATCAGGTCAAATCTTGAAAGATAATAACTGCTTAATTTTGTTGCTCACCTATAGGGAAATTAGAGCATATAGTTAAAAATGAAAACAGCACTTTTTTGAATAAAAGATTTGTTGTTATAGGATGACAAATTCTGGTGTACGTTTGTCTCAGGCTGCTCAGAATTATGTCAGCTGGCAATTTATTAATCCCTTTTATTTTTTCACAGATACATTTTTAGAAGATACATATAATTTATGTTGGTAGTATTTAAAAATCTAAAATGAAAGTAAAATTATTTTAAAGTTATGGTTAATTGTTCAGTGACAGGTGTTCATCCTTGTCACCATATGTATGTGTATGTAATTCTCTCAAGTATTTTTGCCAAATGCATACTGATATTTAGAATTGTCCTTTTGCTGTTTTGGTTTTGTTAGTGTTTGCTCACAAGGTAGAATTTGATTAATTCAAAACTCTGACTATAATGAAATACATTGTTAGAAATAAAATTGAAAATATTTTAGTGATGAAATGCCACATTTTGCTATTATTGATAAATTACATTGGTGCTGATAATTCCCACCAATTTTAATAACACCAGAATTCAGTCCACATGCTGGAAAATTTAGCAAATTGGAGAACTGGCTGTGGAAGGCTTAATCCACTTAACTGCATAAGTCAGTTATTTTTCTACCACAGGTAGACAGTAGAATGGAACTTGAACCTCCCAGGCAGAGAATGGAATCCTTTAGAAGGAGGTAAAGACATTTACATAGCCAGCACTGTATTTTAATTTTGTATTTCTTTTTTGCAGACTTTCATAGTATTGAATAAGGGAAAGGCAATTTTCCGATTCAGTGCCACATCTGCCTTGTACATTTTAACTCCTTTTAATCCCATCAGAAAAATTGCCATCAAGATTTTGGTACATTCATATCCTTTCTTCTTAATGTTGATTTAAGAGTTGCCATTTAACACCATTTAATTACTGAAATAGTACTTTTTATACAGATACACAAATTATGTCCACGTGGGTGTACTATGCTAACTAAACATATGCTGATCACACTTAAAAAAGCAGCAATATCACATGTGAATTGCAGTATGATCTTCATTCCTACCAAGAGAATTCTCTACTGAACCACCTAAAGCTGTCAGAGTTTAAATTTCAGGCTTTATATACAAAAGGAGACCTGATCCCATACTAAACCCTGCAGCTAAGGCCAAATTAGTCACAAACCATTGCACTTGAACATATCTAAGGTCACATTTTTACCAAGACCAGTAGTGCTATTCATGAACTAGACTCACTTAGCGAGGACAAAAGAGCATGAGGAAAGAGCTGCTTTTTCAGGCATACTTTTTCACCATTGTGTTTTCAGCATTGGGGTAGGTGTCCTATAAAAGATCCAGGTCATAATAAAGGAGAATATTTTCAAATATATTTCAATCATGTCCAAAGAACAACTTAGGTGTAAACACTGAACCTCTGCCTAAAGATCTTTTAGAATGATCCCACTGGCTTCAATGAGTGATTATGTTTGGGTACTTATTTAATATTTTTAGACTTAAGGGTGTGTTTAAGTTTCATTTAAATCCTAAACCTGCCATAGTCATAAAAGTAATGCGTTGCTTTACAGTAAGTGCACCATAACAAGCCAGATGGCATACCATTTAAAACAGATAAAATTACATGCAAAGCTTTATTTTCAGATTTTATTTAGAATGTAATGTTATTTGTACATATTTTTATATACTTAATATTTTAATTATTTCAGTGTTATAAGACTGTCATACTATTTTGACTTACATGCCTTGACTATAATCTACATTATTCAGCATGCTTATCATGTGCACTATTTTGACCAACTGTGTATTTATGACCATGAGTAACCCTCCAGACTGGACAAAGAATGTAGAGTAAGTTAAACACTTTTACTTCTTCATTTTTATGACTTTGTTTTTGTGTGACTTCAGTTTTTGTGTGACTCCAATTACTCCTCCTGAATAATTTAAATGGTTTAAGAGTAATGCCTAGTTTGTAAAAGTTATGTTTGAGGAATATCTGAACTTCTACTGTGAAGTACAAGCATGAGATCTTGTCCTTGGGTGTTCTGAGCTGTAAATTGGAAAAGGAGCTCCAGAACTTCAAAAGTGCATGTAAAAGTGTTGCATGCCATTGGTGAGGCCAGCCATATATTACTTGAGTATCCATGATCTCAGCACAGTGGGACATTCATCATAGCTCACTGATGTGAAATCACAAGTTCCAGACACAGCAAGCACACAACACTCAAACCACGAGAAACACTGCTGAGGGAAGGGCCTCACCTATGAAGACGTAACGAAGGAGAAGTAAGGAAACCACAAAGTATCTCTGTTGCTCTTGTTCATGGTTATACATGCATGTTTGTTCTCTAACAAAATACAGATCCACGTTTTCCTTTAAAATACTATGTTTTTCTTTGAAATAATACTACTCATGAAAACCTGGTTCTAACCACTTGTGGTTTCCTTCATTCCCTCCCGTTCTCCAATAGCCAATATTGGTTTCTATTTATTTATTGCCCTGCACTAAAGAATCTTACTCTGAATGCTGTATCTAGAAACTGCACTAGTATTCACCTGTTCCCAGTATGCTCAACAGCGACTACCTCTTGTTAGGGTTACTGAGAGTCTGAAAGGAGAGCAGTAGGGTCTGTAGGTAGATTTCCTTTACTCTGGAGGTCTGCACAGACCTATGTGGGTCTCAGGAAGTCCCTGTATTATGCTGGTTATAACTGACTATTCTACATTTTTAAAGGAACGCTTGTTCCCACACGGTGTAAATTGGTAATCATGCTCCACATCTTCAAGAATAACAGTCTGGGCATGTTTTCTTATATTTAATGATTACTTATGAAATAAACCTGTATTATAGGCATGAGCATAGTTATTATCCAGAACCGATTTTCACAAAACTCTCTGATTTTGACATTAAAAAAAAATTCATCATTTTTTGTACACTTAGACATCTACCTGATTGGTGAATGCAAGCAAAGGGGCAGCCCTGTGAGTGCCAGAGAATGTACATATAACTATCAAAGACCGAAATGTATCTATAAATACTAGAGTCTGAAACTATTAGCAAGCACAAAAACTGAGATTAAATCAACCTTTTAGAAAATGAATAGTATATATGTCAGGTTCAAATTTCGTCTACTGAACAACCATTACATTCTTCAGTGTTTGGGGCAAGTTAAGTTAACGATTTCCTCTTTTCATTTCTACATACTTTTCTTGTAAGTCATCTTTGACAAAGAATGGTAAGCATAAGTGTGCAAAAATCCATTATTCCTGCTCTGATGCTTTTCAGGTACACTTTCACTGGAATTTATACCTTTGAATCACTTATCAAAATTCTTGCAAGGGGCTTCTGCTTAGAAGGTTTCACTTTTCTGCGAGACCCGTGGAACTGGCTTGACTTCAGTGTCATTTTAATGGCGTAAGTGGTTCAATAACTTTTTAAGCATTTAGGGCATGAAATTAGTGACAAATATTATTATAATAAATATATTGATTTAAAAGTATTTAACTTCTGCAATCTGTGAAATTTAGACACCATATCACCCATTTTCATACTCACAAATCAAAGTAAAATATGTCAGGAGCCAGCACGGAGTGTTAGCCACTGGGGTAATTACTGCTGAGGGACACTAATTTCATGTCCTACATTTTTCTGCACACCAGAATGGAAGCCGTCTCTTTGACTTCTTGGCACCATCCTATTACAAGCTGATTAGTTTAATTAGCTGCTCAAATACCAATCAGTGAGTTTCACTTCAATGAAATTTAAGCAAAAACAATGAAAATAATTATAAAAGGTGTACTGAAGAGGCAGGTAAATCTTGAAGTATGATTGCTAGTATTGCCACAGAGGTTTTGAAGACCCACATAATTACTATAAACTCTGCTTAAATTCTGAGTAACTGTGATTTAATCCTACAGGTATGTAACAGAATTTGTAAACCTAGGCAATGTTTCAGCTCTTCGAACTTTCAGAGTATTGAGAGCTTTGAAAACTATTTCTGTAATCCCAGGTAAGAAGTAACTGTGTAAGGTGTTAGGCCCCTCGTAACTCCAACTGTTATTTGTGTGCTGTCATTGTGTTTGTGTGTGAACTCCCCTATTACAGATATGTGACAGAGTTTGTGGACCTGGGCAATGTCTCAGCGTTGAGAACATTCAGAGTTCTCCGAGCTTTGAAAACAATATCAGTCATTCCAGGTGAGACTGAGGTTAAACACTGAGGCTGACTTTCGTTCCATTGAAGTTGAATTCAGTTCTTTTGAGCATAAGTCTTGCTGTTTGCTGCTTGTGTTGCCAAAAAAAAAAAAAACAACCCAAAGAAAAAAAGAAAAAAAGGCATGGATCATAAACCTGGATTATGATTCTTTGCCTTTTCAGCATTAGCTTTTTTTATTTTGCAAAATCAGCCTTTGAGTTTAACAGATCCTTGCATGAAACAAAGTATGAGGCCTATGGGTTATTTTGCTTTGTTTTTCTGCATTTTATTATGACAAGTTGTCTCTTTTACATTAAAAAGCTTCAGCGCTATGGCTTTCTTGATTTTGAATTTTTCCTTTATTTTACCACTTAAAATTGACACTAAAGACAACCAAGTAACAACAAAAAAGCTACCAAAAAGGAGATAAATATTGCACAGGAAAATTTATCAAATGCAAATGATTTTTTTTCCTCAAAATTACTTGCAATTCTGCCTCCTACTATCTTCATACTGTTTTGAAATCATATTTAATATTAACTGGAAACTGAATTATTGGTAGAACACTAAATGCAGAGAAAAATTAAAACATAAAATCAAATCTCTAGCAGGAAAGCATGATTGATAAAATTTCCTGCTTGAGAATAACATTATATGTTCAGTTTCTTGGAATATATGTACATTGCATATTCATAAAAAAATAATCTGTTTCTTTCATTCATCTTCACAAGCTCTGAGGCTGCTCATGAAGCTTTACTTTTTGAGAAATAAAAAAAAAATTCTTCTAAGTGTCTGCATGACATCTTAATTATATGGGAAGGGCGAAGACACTCTGATAAATTTATGGATCTTTTCTCTTTGCAGGCCTAAAGACTATTGTAGGAGCCCTAATTCAGTCTGTGAAGAAGCTCTCGGATGTAATGATCCTGACTGTGTTTTGTCTGAGTGTATTTGCACTAATAGGGCTGCAGCTGTTCATGGGCAACTTGAGGAATAAATGCCTGCAGTGGCCTCCAGACAATTCTACTTTTGAAATAAATGTTATTTCCTACTTTAATAGCACAATGGATGAAAATGGTACATTTGTTAATATGACAGTGAGCACATTTAACTGGAAGGATTACATTGAGGATGAAAGTAAGAATGACTGATATAACTATTTTTAATGTATTTGTAGCTATAGTATGGAACTATTTGTAATCAAAGAATATTGAACAGTTTCTATTTCTGGCTGATGCAGAACTGCTTACGGTCACTGACTGACAGAGATCAATACATACAATAAGTAAGCATAATAACCAGAAGGTTTCCTAAACAAACTGCAAAGTGATTAGCAGCTAGCCACTTTGATTTTATTATGGTTTATTTTTATTTTACTTTGTAGTAATTTCAGATTAATTTGATTTATTCACATATATTTCTAATGCTTTTTACACAGCTCATTTTTATATTTTGGAAGGACAAAGAGATGCCCTACTTTGTGGTAATAGCTCTGATGCAGGGTAAGACCCTTTAAAAAAATCCTCTGTTATGTTCTGTAGAAAAAGCAATAACATGAAACCTATCCATAGCAGTTGCAACTCCATATTTAGCAGTGCTACAGAACTTATAGAGTTTTGCTGCTAAACAATGATTTCCTACTTAAGTCAAAATATTTTACTCTCTGTCTAAACAAAATAATCATTAACATCCTTTCTTCCTGCTTGATTGGAAAACGATGTTGGTGTTAATGATAAAATCTGAACTCTTGTAAAGTCTATTTTGGAGATGTACTGCTTGAAGAAAATATGATGAAAGCAAAGCTTAGAACTGAGAAAGAGGATACGTAAAATATTAAGAAAGCAGAGCAGTGACTTCGTAGTTCAAGACTGAATCTCTTTTTTCAAGCCTAACTCTTTTTCATTACTGGCAAATCTGCCATACACATATGCCCAATTATGAGCCTAGAATTGTTAGCTGAACTCCGATACCTGACTGGCAACACTGAAGAAGCTAATTAAAATAGATATATCTCAGCATTATGTGGGAGATCCCTAACAGTACAATTGGATTTAGCTAATAATACTGTTTAATCTGCCTGTAACCTTAACAACATTTTAGCAATTATTTCTGCCAGGAAATTATTCATTTGGAATAAGGATTCTATTTGCAAAATGTGACTGAGGAGAACTTAAATATTTAGGTCATTTCAACCCGTGAACGGATGGAAAGCATATCTTTAATTTATTCTCTTATTAGTTGGTTTCTTAGGACTTTTTTTCTGAATTAATTAAATTGTAAGTAATGGATTTGCTGTGGAAAAATAATGCATATTTTTCCAAAAGATAAAAAATATGTTCTAGAAGGAAATAAAAGTTATGACTAAGTACTTCCTATTTGGTTTTCACATAGGCAGTGTCCAGAAGGATATATATGTGTGAAAGCTGGTAGAAACCCCAACTATGGTTACACAAGTTTTGACACCTTCAGTTGGGCTTTTTTGTCACTCTTTCGACTAATGACTCAGGACTTTTGGGAAAACCTGTATCAACTGGTAAGAAATTTTTTTGACATAAAAAGTAAACTGTAGGTGACATACAAAATTATATAAATAGGCTTGTTTTTACATGAGCTGAAAAGCATAACACTATTGCAGTAACAAAGATAAGTGTGGAATAATATATAGATATGCTTTCTACTCCTTAGACACTGCGTGCTGCTGGGAAGACGTACATGATATTTTTTGTTCTGGTGATTTTTCTGGGCTCTTTCTATCTGATCAACTTGATCCTGGCTGTGGTTGCCATGGCCTATGAAGAACAGAATCAAGCAACCATGGAAGAAGCAGAACAGAAAGAGGCAGAATTTCAACAGATGCTGGAACAACTGAAGAAGCAACAAGAAGAAGCTCAGGTAATGGTGGAAATTGTACTTTATGAACAGCCTTATTCTTACAGCAAGGATAATAATCTTTTATTAATTAGAACATGTATAAATTGTGCAATGAATCACAAAAAGTCTTGTTTACCATGTAAGTTATAAAAGTGTTATAGCCAATGAAAATCAGGAACTAAGCAAATAGTAAAAAAGCAAACACAGAAAAGAATGCTACTAAGTTCACCAAAAGACTGTAAAAGGAAAATATTTCTCATAAGAGTATCCTAGAAACCCAGCTTTAAGTAGTCATAGTTCACGATGCTTTTATGTTACAGATCTTATGAACAGCATGAAAAAAGTCTAGTGATGTTACTTCTGGTTTATGGTCTTAAGGAGAATTGCCAGGCTAGGCTTGCTGTACTTAACATTTCTTCCCCAATATTCAGAAAATAGAAGGACTGCAATCAGTGTTCTTTTAGGTTTCTATCCAGCAGGGTATTTAAGCATATCCCTAATTCAGGTACACTGAAATCAATCAGAAGTTCATAGCAATCTCCCAGACAGTTCTTTCTAGGAAGAGTACTGGACACACTCTCAAATCTTCCTTTATTTGATGACTTAATGAACCAGTTCCCCTAATGAACCAAATCAGGTAGGCTGACCAGTGTAGTTGAACATGCTGGACCTGAGTTTTGGGATGGCTCTTCACTTCGGTAAGTCATCTCATCCCTTTCCATCTGAGGAGAATCCTAAACTTTCTTTTTGGCCGCAGCAGCAACAGGTCATAAATGTACCTTTTTTTGTCTATAACAAAGACCTAGAGTGCTGTTACAGTGGGAAATGTGGGAGGGGAAACATGAAGAGCAAGGGAGGGAGGGCTTGAAGACAGGTCTAGAGGGTGTGCCTGTTGCCAGTGAAAGTAGAAGGAAAGTAAGGGGAGTGTCCTTGCTGTAAAGTCAGTAAGGAAAGGTTAGATTCAACTACTTGCAGGATGCTAGGTGGATTATGATACATTAACTCATATGGTGGATGTTAGGAATTAGTTTTCTCTGTAAGGACTCAAAAGGGATCTTCCAAATTAGAGCATGATCTGGTGCTTTTCTTGAGAGAAAATGGGCAAGCTGAAATATATGAAATACACTGAAATACGTGAAAAAGCCCCAAGTTTATGTTTTCCTTACAACCGCAATTTTAGAGTGGTGTCTTGTGCAGCAAGGCTTTAAGGAATAGTGATACTATTGTTCTGCTGAAGTTGATGCTTCAAGTAGCTCATGCTACTAAACAGTGAAGAGCTATATCAGTGATAGGCTATATATTCAATAGCCTGTCATCAGTTCAATTTGTTTGTGTATAGTTGCATACTCAAGGGTGTACAACCAGCAGTATTACCAGAGTGATAATAAAAACAGTTGATAAAATCCTATAAAATTGTTCTATTTTGGATTACTAAAGAACACCTTTACTTGTAACCTGACAGGCAACAGCAGCAGTAGCAGCAGCATCAGTTGCATCAAGAGATTTCAGTGGTGTAGGGGGACTAGGAGAACTCTTGGAAAGTTCTTCAGAAGCATCAAAGTTGAGCTCAAAGAGTGCCAAAGAAAGAAGAAACAGAAGGAAGAAAAGAAGACAGAAAGAAATGTCTGAAGCAGAGGACAAAGGAGATATCGATAAGTTCCCCAAGTCGGAATCTGAAGACAGTATCAGAAGGAAAAGTTTCCGCTTCTCCACAGAAGGAAGTCAACTGACATATGAAAAAAGGTTCACATCTCCCCACCAGGTACAGCACTTTTTTTTATTAAATCAGGTACATCTACTCTAATTCAGTTTTGACTGACATTACAGCAGCTTTACATATTGGAAGTATATGTAAAAGATGAGTGAAGGAAAAAGAACAGTGGTAGTACAGTTAACAGTGTTCTATTAGCGAAGGGATAAAAAGAACACACCAAGGATAATTATAAACTTAATTAAAACATTTCTGAAAATGTATTTCTGAAAATGTATCTGTTAGACTGGAGAAAGAATCAACGATTCTTTGATTAGCATTCATATATTTGCATTAATCAACCATAAGTTCTCTGTTGTGCATCCATTTCAAAACTATACAAATACGGGGCTTTTTTTAGCAGACATGTAATCAAAATACCCTGAATAGGAAATTCTACACTACCACTAGTTTCCATTGCTTTCCCTAATTAGCTTCCTTAAATGGCAAATAATGAGAAAAGTAGCTCTACCACTCCACAATAAAGGCAAAATATATAGGGATTGTTTGAGCTCGTATTTAAAAGAGTTTAGTCATAGTTCTTTTTCATTAGAAATTCATTGTATGAGATTGAGAATCATTGCAATCATAGAAAAAAAATAGTTTAGGAAGGAACTCTGGAAATCATTTAGTCCAAACTTCAAAGCTCTACTCCCTTAAATCAAATGATCTCTTCCGTAGCTTAAGGATACCTTTGCTTATTTCAAGTCTACACACAGTTCCAGTAATTGTAGAAAAATCACTCAAAATGCATCTCTTCAAAATGATCATGTCTGGTTTCAGCAAAGAGATGACATTTAGCTACCAATACTACCAATTTTTAACTATCAATATTTATCCTATTGAATGTTCATATCATGTGTGTTAGTTTATAGATATATAAAATATGAGGTTCAGTGTCAGAAATTCTTCACACTGAAATATATGCACTGAGGGGAGGAAAGCTTAATTTGAGACAAAGCCTCAGAAATTAGTCTAGTATAAGGGATGATGGGTGGTCTGAAAAAAATACATTTGCATTTCTAAGGAAGTGAAGTAATATTTATTGTTATTAAGAGGAATGATCAGGTTGTTCTCTGGATAGTAAATAAATAAAATGTAAGAAAAACAAATTATTAAATCTACCTCAGCTCCTTTGAGTAATATTGTAAAAGTGTATTTGCAGTCTAATAAAATGTACTATTAGTTTTGGGCCAAAGCTGCTCCAAAATATCTTTCATTAACTGGAATGGGCTTTGAGTTAGGCTGAGACAAAGGAGCTGCAGCCAAAGACCTCATCTTAGACTGCACAGTTCTGTCTCACTTAGAGATGTATACATATCTGTGTCCATAGCTCATAGATGAGGATGGTGAGTGACTTGACCACACTGAAGAAGAGTCACTGACAAACTCTGAGCAGAAAGGAATTTCTGACTGCTAGTCCTGTGCTTTAACTACTTGATAATAGGCCTCTCCATTGTCTAGTCTAAATTCCTTGATGCTCTTTTATATACTTCTGGTGAAAAGCCTGATTAAGGAATATGTTATGTTTATATTGATTAGATTTTTTGGTGCACAGAAAAAATACTTAATACATAATATGTATACTAACGGGAGGAGAATTTGAGAAAAAGAGATTCCATAGATAATAAACTTCCTGTGGCTTTATTAACATATAGTAAAGCATTGTTGCATGCATTTGTTCATACTCTGAAACTCTCAGAGTTTCTCTTTCATCTTGGCAATTGTCATGTAGAACTGTGAAACTTCAACTGAAACTTAAGAAACGTAGGAAAGCAAGGAATTTCAAATGACTTTTCATAACATTAAAATCAAATGTGAAATCATGCTGTAGAATAAAGAATTAAAATCCAGTAAGATAAAGGTAAAACAAATATTGTTTATGTCTCAGATTTGAAAGAAAATAAGGAAATGGTGCAATAGACAGGAAACAGCTCATCGGGAGACATGATGAATTACACAGCAAGAAGGAAATAAGTGAACATCTGAAACTTTTTTTTTTAAATTAGTGTAAGATTTTAAAATACAAAGAGACTTGTATTGAGTAAATAATCTAAATGAAGATAATTAGTTAAAGACTGTCTTGATAATTGTTTTTGCAATTGTAAAAATGCTTTTGGGCAAATGTTGCCTGCATGTAACTGAAATAAAATGGAGCTGCCACAAGAGTGGAAGGATTATAGGCAGTAGAACTGGTGAAGGAAGAGCGCTTTGTCTTGTTGTCCATGCAGTTAGCTCCCTAGTGAACCAGGGTGGCAGAGCATGAAACAACACAGTAGAATGGTAAAGGGAGATAATCCACCCAGTCAGCCCCTGTAGAGGTTTTGTCCTTTGACACAATATTCCATATGAAAGTGAATGATGCAGCCTGGAAGAAAAGCCAAGCTTTCCTTCCAGACCTTACACAGACCAGGAGCACGCAAACATGCCTCTACACGTGTTAGAATTGCAGCCATTTTGGTTTATATCTTTTGTGTCAGTCCAGCAGGGACTCTCAGAGCAGGCATTACTCCTCCTAAATCCCTGAGGGGCCTGATCCATTTAGCTGTGCTCAGAGCATGATAACACACATTGGAAAGACTGGACTACAAAAAAAAAAAAAAAACACCAAAAAAAACAAACAAAAAAAAACCATGGCACCATGGAAACATTCTCTAAAAAAACAAGAGCAGCAGTGGTACTCTGATAAAAACCAGTTAGTGTGTGATTTTTTTGAAGGACTGCAGGATGGCCAAATATATTTACAAAGAAATGTACAAAGGGTGCAGTAATTAGTTTATGACTTTTTCAGAATTCAGTGGCACACTCTATAGCAGCTACAAGTTATTTTGAGATAAAATTATCTTTCAGCATAAGCAAAACAGCACTTTTTCTCCAGACAAATTTACATAAATGGCTTAGCAAACCCATTTGGCTGATATTCTTCAAGTAACTCAGCCCAAGGCTGACAGCCAGCACAGAAATTTCAGCCCAAATTATTAAAATTTGGTATAGCTGTAAGAGCAGAAAAAACACCTGCCAGCCTTTATAACAGGCTTTACTACCAGTTCAGCACACACATTATGTGTATATGTAAATCTGAGTATGCATATACAGACATACATATGTATTGATATATCTACATATTCAGTGTTTGGTTTTCTTCACAGTATTAATATCGGCTTACATATTATAGTGCAGTTTTCACTTTCACTTTAATTATCCTGGGATAAAAGACACTGCTATTATATATTAACACCTTCTACCTGCAAAAGTAGTGAAAAATTGAGAATCACCTCAAACCAGGTTTTTGATGTACCAAAATGTGAAGACTTGTACAAAGGCAGAATTGAAGAAAGCTTAATGCAAGGTTAAAAGATGAATTACCAACAAACACTGATTTATTTTTCCCATTTGTAAGAGGATATCTTTAGGTAACTGTGTCCCTGGTGAATGCTTGCTTTGAGCTGCCTGATGGCCAAGTGGTGCCTTCTGGTAAGTGTACAGCCTGCTATAGCCCCCAGAGTGCTACGCCCAAGAGTACTACTGGTCGTGTTCACACTGTATGTACTTCCAGAGCTTCCTCAAGCTGTTGCCTCTGTCATCTAGTTTTAGAGTACTGCGTATGTTGTTCCCACACTATTGAGCCTATTGTGAATGGGGCAGACAAGTTTCATTGACAAAGATCAATTTAGACTGACTGTTTCCAAACTTAAGACCACTTCTGCCTCTAGCAAATAGAACAGAAAACAATGTCTGATAAGCATTATCAGCTGTTATCCCTAGGAATTCAGGGGATAAAGAAGGGGAGAAAAGTTTTTTTTAAGTCTGTCCTCTCATAGAAGGAATAAAAGACAAATACCTGCAAAACCTTGATAGTGATGTTGAGATCTGTCTCCAGCACAGTCATGTGTCCATAGCAATTCAGCCTGCCTTCTTTGCTCAAAACTGCCGAACCTTGCTTATGTCTTCTGCAGAACTTTTCCTCAGTCCTGCTACATTACCTTAAAAAGAATTTTTCCCCCCTGCTTAAGGTCCCCTAATGAGTACGTTCCCCTGATGGGACACACAGCTACTACTGAAGAAAAAAGTGACTATCCTTCCTCCAGCACTGTAACTATTCTTTGAAAAGCCAAGACCTTAGAACTTTAGTTGTAATGCTGTTTTGTTTTGGTTTGTTTTAAATCTTTTACAGTCTTTGCTAAGCATTCGTGGTTCCCTGTTCTCACCAAGGCGCAACAGCAAAACAAGCATTTTCAGTTTCAGAGGTCGTGCAAAGGATATAGGATCTGAAAATGACTTTGCTGATGATGAGCACAGCACTCTTGAAGACAATGAGAGCAGAAGAGATTCTCTCTTTGTTCCAAATCGACATGGAGAACGGCGTAACAGTAATATTAGTCAGGCGAGTGTGTCATCCAGAATGGTACCAGCCCTTCCAGTAAATGGGAAGATGCACAGCACTGTAGACTGCAATGGAGTTGTTTCCTTGGTTGGAGGACCTTCAACTCTAACTTCACCTACTGGTCAGCTTATACCAGAGGTAATTATAAATAAACTAGTAATTATTACAGTTTGGTTCAGGCATAGAAGTTTTTCTCACTGCTCACCTTTGCTTGCCTTATAACTTCTTAGAGCTGTGAGAAAAAACTTGCAATAGTTTCTAAATAACTGAACAGAAGGGAAAAAAAGTCCTCAACCTTCTATCTGATGCTCACTGAAGTATTATATTCTCCTTGCCTTCAGCAAGAGATCCACACATTAAAAAAAAAACCCAAAACTATAAATTGAATTTGACAATTTGTACATAGTTTTGCCTCAACAATAAAGGTAGATATTTGATATATAACTAAGGGTATAACTTGGAAATATGTATAGGAAAACACTTGCGAAATGAAGCAGAATGCAGTTACTCTCATGATAGTTTATAGAATTATGCCTTACTAAATTTATCTTGAAGAACTTTTTCATAACTTTAATGAGAAAAATATGTACCATTCCTATGTACCTTTGCAATTGCATTACATTTTAGTCCCAGTTGCAGACTTCTGTAAGCTAAGATGTTGTTTCAAACCTTCAAAAAAGCTAGCTTTTTCATACATAGTATTTTATTATGGATTCAGGATGGCATTTTGGTGGCTATAATACCACTGTATTTGACCTGAAAAAATATTTTAATTATAAATATCAAGATCTCATTACTACTATTACACACTTCATTTTATTTTTGTTTCTCTCCTAGCTTGATATATACCTTCACACCAGAAATTCAATCAGAGTACCTCAGAGGTTATGCATATATAGTTCCATTTCAGAAATACATTGACTCGAAAAATATTTAGCCATTTAACTCAAGTCTTCTCTTAGGAAACAGAACTAGTGAGTGCTTGAAAATGTTTTTTCATCTTCACACTAAGATAACCTTGAAATCTCTTATGAGTTCTGCAAGCTTTTAAATTTTTTTTCTGGATGGGGACAGAATAATGAAAAAAAGAGTGAGTGGTTTCCATTAATCACAGAATCAGTGGTAGAGCAGGAACCAAAATTTAGACAATTTTAGTCCCACTCCTGTGTTTAGATCCCTAGGCCACACTCCAGAATAAAAGCAAAGCAACTGTAAGGACACCTACATGCTACAGAGTAGTGACACATTAGGCACATTTAAATCAGAGCTGGGTATTATTGCTTTGAAAAGATAATTAAAAGGCATACAAAACAGAGAGGACTTGCCTATTAATTGCAAGAATATATCACAAATGCTGTATGAGCATTGTGATGGGTGAGAATTTGGTAGAAGAAATATTAAATAAGATGTGATTTTTTTTTTCTCATATAAAATTTTCCATCCACGCTTATCAGGTAGGATAATTCCTAGAATTATACTCATGTTTCTTGTATCAAAGTTACTTTCTTAAATAATAGTTCACTTTTTCCTGTGCTTGCACTTTAATTATTTAACATGACTAGCTGCTGGAAATCAAGGTGACAGGTTTCGACTTCAATCATTTTTTCTCGAAAGAGTAATAATAATCACCAGCAAAAAGATACCTAACAAAATTTCCGTTCACTCAGTCATTTAAATGAGAACCACTTTTGGTCCCCCACTGCCTTGGTATTGTGTCCTCCAGTTGATTATTTGTAGCACTGTACAAAATTCCCACTGAATTTCTCAATAAAGGACAAAGAAAATCCTACAGGAACAGAAAATTTCTCTGTGTAAGAAAAGTCTAGTATGCTGCACAAAGCTGATTTTTATTATCAATACAATATTTATACAGTAAATATTGTTAATTGGCTGTTGAAAAGGATGGTTTAATGCCTCAGTATGTCATTTACAGGGCACCACTACAGAAACAGAAATAAGAAAAAGACGACTGAGTTCTTATCAGATTTCCATGGAAATGTTGGAAGATTCCGCTGCAAGACAAAGAGCAATGAGTATAGCCAGCATACTTACAAATACAATGGAAGGTATTTGATGCATTTTATTTAACAGGCAGTTCAGTGAATTTCTGCTAACTATATATACAGAGCAATTATTTACATAATTTCCATTGTAAATGTAACACTGGACATGTGAAATCTCTGAACATCAGACATCAAAGGCTTTTGAGCATTACACATTCTAAATGCTTACTCATTTATTTTTCATAACACCTTCCAAAATATTACTCTATTGAGTGGACTAACAGAGTAACAGAAACAAAATAATCATAGCTACGGGATGGCCAGAGTCCAAAACAAAGAATATAGGGATACGGAGGCAATGAGATGCTAGCATAGTAATTTCCCTTAGACTTAAAATCCAAGGATAGACAATAGGAAATTGGAATCAAAAAGGTAGTTTTAAAGAAAACAACCAACTGTAATAAACTTGTGCCAATGCACGTGAACTGCGTTTCTTAAGCATTTCTTAAACTTTCTTAGGTAAGTATAACAAAGATTAAAAATTATTGTATTTACTATATGAAAAAGGATACATCGTTGGAATTGTTTTGCTTATTTAATGGAAACTGAGTACACTCACACTTCATATATATGCCATTATAGTCAGACAAACCCTGCAGATATCCTACAACAAGTGTTCTAAAAGGACAAGAAATTACCAAGAAATTTACAGTGTTCCTAAGATTATTTTAAGTCAGAATTTAAATATCCTTTTTAGAGTGAGTTCTTAAGATAAGCAAATAGATCCCAAACTAATTGTAGTCAAAAATATAAGGCTTATATCACCTATTTTCTTCTAAAAGTACTCACAAACCACTCTTACAAATGTGTCTTTCTGAGTATATCTTCCTACTTTAGTGCAAGCATGAACTGTTGGTACCTCTTGATTCTCAGTGTGCAATTCTTGGTTCTCCTCACAGGTAGAGAGGATATTACCTTAGAGAGTGCTGCTCTCTTCCTCCAGCTGAATAGTTTGTCCTTCCATCCTTCTGGGCAGAAAAAACCACATCAACATAAACTATATCATCCTGATAGTCACCTCCTACCCACACCTGGTTTCCACTATTTCATAAGTTGCTGAGTGCAAGTAATGGAATCTTCCGTGCCAACTCAGCGTCCAGTGTGATGGGCCACTTTTGTCCAAAGCCAGTTCCATCCTACCGCTCAGCATTCTGAGTTACATGTTCACAAATGTGATTATTCCACCCAATCCACATATTCCTTCAGAAGCACTGCCTTCATTAGGGTTTATAAAGATTATAGAAGACTTCTGCTACTTACGATCTCTGCCTGGAGGCTATAGTTTGATGTAATGGGAAAGCTTGTTACTCTCAATGAGTTTGAGAGCTGTGGCAACTGACCTTTTAACTTCTTGTAATTCCACCCGTAGAGGACAATATTAGAGGCAAAAATCAAACCACTGGTCCTTAAAGTGGAGAGTTTAGCACTAAATCCATATTAGCAAATACTGTAAAAAACAGCATGTTTGCTTTTTTAGTAAAATCACCCATAATTGTCATGATAATGGGGACCTCCCTATGCTCTAAGGAATGTCTGAAAACTGGGAAATTTCAGATTTGGGTTGATGCCACTATGTAGAAATTTTATCAAAACTGTTGTGGCCATTTCTTACATATTTTGTAGTCTAAGTATTTCTCACTTAAGCAAAAATCAATCTTTCTGCTGGGCTGTCCTCAAACATCCCGTCCCATTAGACATTCATCCTTTCTATTATTAACTCAGTAGAAGTTACTATTCTTCTGTAACTTTGACAATATTGACAGTGAAATGGAAGAAAAAATCGTTTCTAAAGGTTCTAATTGAGAGCAGAGTTCTTCTGCTAATACTAGCATGGTTGTTCTGTTTCTCAGACTTTGCAAATGTATAAGACATTTTCAAACAAAGTCAAATGATAATTTTTAAAATAAGGAAACGGGCATTCTGTATATTAAAAATATTCATTCAAATCAGCAATAAGCAATGATATATATGCACATCGAGCCATTGATCTGCTATGATATTGTGGTTCAGTGTAGTAGCAAATATAATACTTTTAGTAGCTCAAATTAACATATGTATGCATGTTACATACTCCACACAAAAATTTTCTGTTTTATGAAGCTTGCACAAATTATATACATCAGCTCACTGACGATGGAGTCATGTTAATTTTAAATATCCAAAATTAAGACATCTGTTGTAAGCAAGTCAACTAACATAAACTAAATGTCTAGGCTCCCTACTGTCATGGGAAAGAGACAAACACATTTCTGTGTGTTATCACTCTTCAGAGATAGCTTCACCGTGCACTGATTGTAGAGGAGCTTAAATAAATTAGATTCTTATACTTAAAGATGGCTAAGCACAGGTGAAGGAAATCCCATGTTAGTGTGAGCTGTTTATTTGCATGATCTGATATTTTAACATATTTTAAACAAGAATTTCCAGACCATATAATTGGAATATTCATGATTTCTTGGGGTTTTTTTTTCTATTTTTTTTTTCAAGAGCTTGAAGAATCCAGACAGAAATGCCCACCATGCTGGTACAGATTTGCAAATACTTTCTTGATCTGGGATTGCTGGAGCCCATGGTTAAAAGTAAAACACGTCGTCAATTTAGTTGTGATGGATCCATTTGTTGATCTTGCTATAACTATCTGCATTGTTTTAAACACCTTGTTTATGGCCATGGAACATTACCCAATGACAGAACAGTTTAGCAGTGTCCTTTCTGTGGGGAACCTGGTAAGTGGTTTGTCATGCACTGCTTGGTGTAAAAATACCCTTTTCTAAAAGAAATGCATAAATGCATTGCATTGGTTTTAAACTTATGTCAGGTTGGTTTTTATAATCAGTTTAGAAACTGTATATATGATTTTCATAGATAAAGTGATTTTTGCTGGAGCCTTTAGCTTTTATGAATCTATTTGGTAACTACTATAATGAAATAACTGAACATGTGTATGAGTGCAGTCTCCACTGGATTGTCAGATTTCTTGAGGTCTGCCTTGGGTTTTTTCTTTAAAATGCTAATGTACTGATATTCCATCACAGAAAATATTTTTCTTCTGTAAGAAACAGATGAAATATTCAGATATCAGAGTTTATCTTTGAGTTTTTTTCAGTTACACTGCAGTGAAATTACATGTCCAAGAAAGGCATATTTCTTGTTAGCAGTAAGTCCTTACCACTTTAGGTAACTAAACAATACTTATTAAACTAGAAAATTATTATTTATTCTTTAACAAAAAGCACCTCTGTAAGTTTATTTGTCATACCTTTCCCCATTTTAACCTGATCCAGAGATTTAGGGTTACACGTAATTCCTTTTCTGATCAGATACCTAAATGGGGCATCACACTTGATTGTTTTGTCTGTTTCTCTCCGTTGACTCACAGACCATGTAGTCCTGAAAACCAAAACCAACCAAATGTTCTGAACTAATCACTCAAAAAGGCTAGTTTTGAAGTCTGTTAATATTTAAAGGGAGCAGTAATACATTTCTCAGCCAATGTATGTTTTAAATTCTAAACATCTTCCTAATACATACTGGTAACACATCCTTCTACAGAACTAAAAATGAACTTACTACCTACATGTTCTTGTGTGCATTACAGTTTCCTTTCTCCTAGACAACGATTTAATTACTGGCATATTCATCACAGATTATAGTCTATTGTATTTTAAAATGTTGGTCCGTCATGTTGTTAGAATTATTTTCTCCAACCATTTATACTTACAAGGTGTTCTGCCTTTTCCCATCTCTTCTTCTTTTTTTTTTTTTTTACTCTAAGCTAGCACCAGTAATATTTTTAACTACCGTTGTAACAATCCAGTGTCCTTAATTAGGACTATATATATGCCGTGAATTTTTCAATTAAGTTCTCTGTTCCTCACTGTATTAATCTATTAACCTTAATTTTGTGATTTCCATTCAAAATATGTTAATTTAGTCTTTGCTTGTGACATCACGGTCTGTTTGAGGATAAATTAAATATGACAAATATGACTGCCTTTTCTGCAGCATTTCAATGAGAAGGAAGAAATGGTTCTAAAATGCAATGATTAATTTTCATAATACTAAAATTAATTCAGTATTCAAAAGTCCTAAGTAATTATAAGAAAACTTGAGTTTACTTCTGTTAAAATGTATTTTTGTGTATTTGGGGATGAAGTTATGCTCAAGAAAAAGGGTTTGTGGATGGAATGGATTATTTTGTGATAGAAATACTTTAAATGAAATGTTTTTCATTGCTTTTTAAAAAATTATTTTGATAAATATAACAGTTTTGTCAAGAATAATCTTTTTTGTTGTGTCCTCTTTATCACACATAGCAATACCTGTTATATTCTTCTGATTCTATGGTAACATTTCTCATATCTCAATTTAATAACACAGTGTTTCTTCATATAGTTGTTTTTCAGAAGTATACACTTTTTAAAACATTAGTGTTTACACTTTGACAACAATGAATGTTTTCACAGCATTATATTCACCTCCTAATCTTAAATTAAAAGGTAATAATGAGTGTAGTTATATAGTGTTGTAAAAAGTCAGCTGAGGCAATGGCAAAAAAAAAAAAAAAAGGCAATGGCAGAGTACATTGGTATACTTTAGTAGACTTTTGGATCATCTAGGACATTCTTTGAGTGTTATGCAGAATAGCTACATGGTTTCAGTGGTTTTGTATTATTCCCCAAAACTATGCTGCAGAAACTAGTGATCACTACTCATTGCAAGAAAGTGCTGGGTTAAATTCTGGACTTTAAAACACCAAGATGTGTTGATAATTTCACATTTGGCACTTTCAGATATTTCAAAGAACATTATCACCATGAAGTTCTTTTTCCCAAAAGGAAACAGCTATCATGCAGAATAGTAGCTGTGCTTGAAACCTCTATATCCTTAGAAAAATCCCAGTGCAAGAAACTCTGACTTCCCCTGTCCATGCCACCCGTACTCTTCAACTCTGACCTCAAAGACAGACCTGAGAGCGCCTGACCTTAGGGACTTTCTCCTAACACTTCTGTTTAGACTATGAGCAAGGAAAAAAAAATTGCTGTCAAGTCTTCTTTTGCTTTACTGGGACTATACTCTAGGAACAGGACTGAAAACACTGGAGCATTATCACCTCATCTGCTGGATGGATAGTCCAGCACATACCAGTCAAATATGAACCAGAGCTGAGCTTCTGACTGGTGAATAGCTTTTTATAGCTTTAGTAAACATCTGCCCTCCTGTATCTGTCTTGATTTAGGAATTTGGTTTTGATTATCAGTTTTCAGTGTTTAGAAATACTTAGGTGCCATTTGGAGATAGGAATCAGCTGTTTTATATAGTAACAAGTACAAGTAACAGGTATGAGAACTCAAGCTGGATTAGAAAAATTTACTCAGGTATATAAATTTCTCATAACAACTCAACTAATTGATTACATTTTGTTTTAGGTATTCACAGGGATTTTCACAGCAGAAATGGTACTAAAGATAATTGCCATGGACCCTTATTATTATTTCCAAGAAGGCTGGAATATTTTTGATGGTATTATTGTTAGCCTTAGTTTAATGGAGCTTGGTCTTGCAAATGTTGAAGGATTATCTGTTCTTCGATCATTCAGATTGGTAAATACCTTGATAATTAAATATTTACATGCGATTGTCTTGCTCAAAAAAAAAAAAAAAATATTCGATGTCTGTAATAGTTACCAGTATTGTAAAGATACATACTTAAACAGCTCAGACCATTTTTCATATATGCCTAATCTGCAAGCCATATTTGATAAATACAAGTCTAAGGTGTTTTTCAGTTGATATCCATTGATAACTTTTGGTTTCAAATTATTCTATTGATAGCCTCGCCTACTGATATTCTTTGCCAGCATTAGACTAACTGCTATCTTTTGAGAATTTTGTAAATCTTCATTATACTGATTTCATTAAGATATAGCAAAGCTGAATATCTGTAAAAACATACATATTGCCACCAGCATAAGGAATCATAACTTTTCAGTCTTTACTTGTGAACATTATTTTGTGTTACTCCTAAAGCTCCCACGCAGATCCTCTCTTCATAGCATTTATTTTAATGGGCTCCGAGAATAAACATTTAATTAACTCCATTACATGTAACAGAGAGTCATAACAATCTGACTTTAGGATAACGCTTAAAAAACTGAAATATTATTGAGCCTCTATTAGAAATGTCTTTTTTATAGCAATTAGTATTGTACACAAACTAATTTATAGGTATGTTTACTGGAGGCACAAGAGTCATTATTTAAAAGTCTGTATTACTAATAGTTTTCACATTACTTGAACACCTCAGTTATTTCCTAACCTATAGAGCAGGAAGTAGTGACTCAGTCTGTTGGCACCAGTTACCATGGTACCCAACTTCAAATACCACAGTTTGGTTAATTAATATTAAGTTAGTGTTTCTGATTTGAATGGACATCACAATATCAGCATCAAATTGTTGCTTCAAAAAATGCCCTCTGAGTAAGCCTGAAAGACCTAAAGTGGTGCTGAGGGAAATGTGGAACCAAGTCAGCCAAGAGGGACTAGTGAAGGTGATGAGAAGAGTACAAACTTCTAAAATGTCTTTAGAGTAATTTAGTAATTCAGTAATCATCTGTAAGTGGATGTTTAAAAATATTAAAATCAAATATGGAAAAACCTGAATTATGGGTTTTTTTCTATGTGCTTCCCTAAGATGACATGCTGAACACTGCAGTTTAGGCACATACCAAACTCCATGCTCCTTGCTTTCCATTAGAATAATCATATGTTCCTACTGAAGAACAAATTAATCTACAGAAACTGACATGCTCTGCTAAACAACTTCAACCTAGCTTCTATTTCATAACACTAATGTTTCCTCTGCAATTTTGTTTTGCAGCTTCGAGTTTTCAAATTGGCAAAATCTTGGCCAACTCTAAATATGCTGATTAAAATTATTGGCAACTCAGTGGGGGCTCTGGGAAATCTGACCCTGGTGCTGGCCATCATTGTGTTCATTTTCGCTGTGGTTGGGATGCAGCTGTTTGGGAAAAGCTACAAGGAATGTGTCTGCAAGATCTCCAGTGACTGTGTA
>NW_010112419.1:0-32805 GCF_000699245.1 Pterocles gutturalis | reverse complement strand
CTGGGTCATGCGTGCCTTCTTCCCCTCTTTCCTGATTGTATTCCGAGTGCTGTGTGGAGAATGGATAGAAACGATGTGGGACTGCATGGAGGTTGCAGGACAAACCATGTGCCTTATTGTTTTCATGCTGGTCATGGTGATTGGAAACCTAGTGGTAGGTGACAAACATTTTTAAATATTAACTGTGATGCAAAATGTATGTAACTTAGAGCTAGACAATAAGAATGTTTGTCATACTTCTGTTTAGAACTAAAAAATAAATCTGAATATGCCAGGTTTTGGGTGGAAACATATCATGATTCCCTTATCCCCCTTTTCACTCATTTCCATACACTGAAGTACTCTCACTATGGGTCCAGGAAATTAGGAATGCACCAAAATGTCAAATCAAACACCCTACCATGAAAGAACTGCAGCTAATTTAGAGGTGCTGTTTAAATCCAAGGGTCTGCCTAACTAATCTTGAAATAATATGCTGCACCAGTTCCTGGGCAGTTGCTTCTTTGGAGAAAAAAACTCTAATGGACTTTCTTACACTCATTATAGCTAATTCCTGACTTAATAAAAAATAAAGTATAATGTAGATGCCCTTACACAGAATATCTTGAATTTAATTACTGAATTTTTTGGCCTGTTTAAGTGTAAAAGACCAAAAATACAGAGTGATTCGCCATCCATCCTAAAATTCGTTTGAAAGTTTCTAATTCAAAATTATAAAAAAAATGTTTTAGAAAAAATTTAATTCAAGCTGACAATTTAAAACACCAAAGGTTCAATTGATAAATATTGAATTGGTGACAAGTTCTTAGAATTCAGGATTATAACTGGAATGCACCATTTACACTTTTACTTTATTTTTAAGTTTCTTGTACTGTTAATCTTTGCAGTTCATTCTGTTATGCCTAAAAACTATACTTCATTACTTGTCAAAATTTTCTTCCTTTAGTGATATATTTTAATGTGATTTAAATTTTTAGAAAATGAAATTCAAAGTGTTTGCATCCTAGTTGTTTACATGACCCTGCAATCTTGACATTATAGTAGCAGAAATGTGCTGAGCCTCAGAAAGTTATTTATGATCAGTAACCCACTCTACTTTTTTTTTTAGTATTAGGTTCAGCACAGAAATACTGTTTCAGATTCACATTGTCTTCTTTCTTCCAAGTGTCTTTTTGCCTTCAGGGTTCTTTTCTGGAATTGTGAAGGTCTGCAGGATTAAATCTCATGCAGAGTACAAATGAGAGACCTAACACATTTAACTATGGGGAAGTTTATTTATGCCATTTTGCCATATGATGACAACTTTTGATGCCTGATGCTATATCAAACTGAAAGTATGGAGTGATTAATTGCTTGTAAGCTTTAGTGAAATAGCTACAGTTTATAGGAGATTATATTAAAACAAGAGTAATGATTGAATTCTGAGGCAATAAACCATGGTCCTCAGGCAATACTGGTGCTAAGATTGTTACCTGCTGATGAAAGAAATAAATTTTTAAATTCTTACATAAGAACAAACCAAATTTTCATTTTTTGCAAAGTGAAAAAGGAAATAAATTACAAATAAAGTACTATTATTATAAATAATACAGATTAAAGTGTAAAAATAATTTTTAAATATTTACTTTATCCTATTAGGACAAGTTTTATAGAATTTAAGAGACAAGCCCAGAATTAACAGAAAATCACAGCCTCATAGTATAATCTTCCAAATAGTAGTTAGAAAGTATAATTAGGTTATTATAGCATTAACTGATACAAGTTTCTAAAATATCTCCATCATAGAAACTCATTTAATTTTATGACTCATTTTTATCTAATTCTTCTTAAATTCCAAGTGATTTTAAGAGATTTAGACAGAAGCCTTTCAAACCTCTGATGAATGCATATATATAGAAATTTTGTAACTTTTTTTTTGTTTTAGAGTCTAAGCAACCATGCTGCTTCAAACAAAAATCAAACAAAATGTTTAAAATAATTAGGTATTAACTTGTCTGTTTTCATCTTCTGAGTGAATACTGATCACAACAAGTAAGGAGATCTTTTGTAATTTAAGGTGCTATATGCTTGTCTAAAATTAGTGAATGTTGTTTTTCAAAACAATTTGTGCTATTTGACAGTATCCTGTAAAAATACTCACTTCTTATATGTATGTATTTACTCTACAGCTGTATTCTCTCATCTTCTAGGTATTGAACCTGTTTCTGGCCTTGCTGCTGAGCTCATTTAGTTCAGACAACCTTGCTGCTACAGACGATGATAATGAAATGAACAATCTACAGATTGCTGTAGCAAGGATTCAGAAGGGAATAGATTATGTTAAAAAAAAGATACAGGAGTTCATCCAAAAAGCCTTCGTTAGAAAGCAAAAAGCTTTAGAGGAAATCAAAGCACTTGAGGAGCTAAACAACAAGAAAGACAGCTGCATTTCCAATCATACTGCTGTTGAAATAAGCAAAGATCTGAATTATATTAAAGATGGGAATGGAACCACCAGTGGTGTAGGCACAGGCAGCAGTGTGGAAAAATATGTAATCGATGAAAATGATTACATGTCATTCATAAACAACCCAGGCCTCACTGTGACAGTACCAATTGCAGTTGGAGAGTCAGATTTTGAAAATTTAAATACAGAAGAATTTAGCAGCGAATCTGATATGGAAGAAAGCAAACAGGTGGGATTTTTTGTATCTTAAAAATTAAATTGTAGTAATGCATTTATGTATTTCTTAATTACATATTTAGAATTGTTTAAAACCTGTCTCATTCCATGTAATATATTTTGTTATTTCATGCAATTATAATCTGAGAAAAAAATTATCCTACATGATGGAATACTAGGGAGCCCTTTGAGGTTACATTTTTAATAATCTGTTTATTAGCATTTGGAAGTTGTATCATTTTAAATATTATTATTTCTTTCACAACTTTATGAGGTTTTAGGATGAGCAGACATTTCATAAAGCATTCTTTAGTACCTATAATGCGATCAGGATTTATGGAATAAGAGTATTTCAGAAGGCTAAGGAACAATCAAGAGTTATACAGTTTTGCACAACCAATCAAATATAAGTGGACAAAAATTATTTTTTTTTCTATATTTAGGGTAGTTTTAAAAATGAACCCTGAGACATCATAAATCAATGATATATTCTGGATTATCTAAAAAGTTTTGTGAGTAATATTCATACAGATTTTGGGTTCAGAGACTATGGCTGGCTGAATTGAAGTAATCCAGATACCAACCAATGTCATGGTAAAGCAGTATCTCAAGTTATCCTGGAGAGCAGAATAATCTTTTAATATAGGTGCATGTGGGAACAGTTTACTTGAAAGCCTTACACTGTTATTGTGCAAAGAGACAGAAGTTGGTCAAAAAAGCAGAAGCCATGTACCTCAAAATATAAGTGTCTCAAATACCAGAAGTGATCATGAACAGGTGATAATGGTATTCAACAAAAACTTTTTATGTTGGAGTAATGATCAATGACAAGCTAATAAATGCATTAGCAGAATATAATTATATCCAATGCAGCTAGAAATGTATGAACTGTGAGGGTTAAGGGATCAGAAACCATGGATAAATGTGTTTTCAATTAGATTAGAAGCTATGATGTTGTGTGATAACTCATTAATACAAAAGGATTTGTTTACCATAAAAAAGTTCTGTAAAGAACCCCTGCATACATGACTATATAGCTACCATATTTGCAAATAATGCTGTATTTCTCAGCAATACCAAACTATACCATATAACATTAAAAGATACCCATGATCCAGTTAATCATAGTATGTTGGTTGTTTGTTTTTTTTCCTGAAGAACATCAAGGAACATAGAGTGTGTTTATTTGCAACTGCAAAGAATATTACTCTCCATAACAACTGTAAAATTAAGAGCAAGATATTCTGTCATCTGACTGAGTTGCTCAGTTATGAGATATTTTCAATGCAGATGTGTAAGACAGTATAGCAGTAGTGCTTATCCATGGCAATTTAATATAAGAGATTGAGGAAGTGTAAAGTGGTATAATTTATGAGATCAACTAGAATAAAAAAACAAACTTTCAAAGTGACTCTGGGTTGGAGAGTTAAGAATTTTTCACTTAAGCTGATCTAATAAAAGTTATTTGTCTTTTCCAAGGAACTTTTAGCAAAGTCTTCTAAGTCTTTTCACATATTCTGATGTTCTTTAAAATGCCATTTTACTACAAATTTTTTGCTTTCCTTATGGTTAGTTTTGACAAATGTAGTGTTGAATGCCTTCCTAGTAACTCCATCTTATGAAGTTACATGCCTAAAAATTTCCTCAGTGTGTTACTTTTTAAAAAGTTTGTAATATGCATTAGGAAGTTGGGAAGCTTATAAAATGTGCAGATGCTAAATGTGTGGTTACATGACATGTTAGCCTCAGCAGCAGAGCTGGCTTGGGAAGTTCCCTTCCACACCTGGCTTCTGATCCCCTGGCAGTCCTCTGCTACCACTTCCTCTGCTACAGTGCTGTGGGTCTGTAGTATAAGGCATGTCACTTGGAGTGATGTAAATTAAATAACATCATCCCATAGGGATTATTTGTTTATTTCTTCTTTAAGATAGATTGAATGGTTCAGTTTACAGTGTGCTGTCGTATATTCTGTCAGAACAGCTGATATAAGTACAACCCAAGAAAATGGGAGTATCGCTTGAGGAAAATAAATAAAATCCAAAAGTCTGTACAAGCAATTTGAAAGTGAAAATTTCAGGTGACTGTGGGAAATCCACTAGTGAATGGTGAATATACTAAGAACTTGTGGATAAATTTTCAGTGGAGGTGGGATAAGTTGAGGATTTCTGTGGAGCCTCAAGATTTCCACAGAATGTAATAGTCACTACCATTGCAAAGTTGGAGCAACAGTGCTTCCCTCAAGTACTGCTCACACACAATGGTTTAGCTTTTAATGTTTGACGTGTATTCATTTTTACAGTTGAAGTGTGCATATGATGAACAGTACCTAATAAGGCGGGAATTTCTTAGCAGTGCCCTGTGAATTGTGAATTCTATATGAATTGCAGTTTCTCTTCTGGATTCCTTATTCCATTCCTTCTGGATGATATTTAGGGAAAGGATAAAGTGCTGGGTTTTTTTATTGTGTGTATAAAAATCTGCCTGCTTTGGTAATACATGAACAGATGTTCTGCTGTGTGACAGGAATTTGTGAAGTTCCCAATCTCCTACCAAGTCAAGAGTATTGTTGAATCTTTTGCTGCCTTGTGATTGTCTTTTGAGGAAGGTAAAGAGTATATTGGCACAGTGTTTAAGTTACCTCTCTAGAACAGTACACCATCATTTGCTTTATTTTGCCTCTAAGAGATACCACTAAGACAATATTCCTGCTAGGTGAAGGCCTGGTCTACAAAAGGAGGTGTAAGAGATGGGGCAGAACTTTCCCTGCCTTAACTGTGGCAGTACTTAGCACTTAAAATATGCTCAGGAGGTATCCCCTTTAATAACTTTTTATTTAATAACCAAGCTGTGGGAAGCTAGATCTGCACAGGAACTGTAAAATGAACCATTTTTTTCTGGTGTCTTACTGACTGCCACTGATGTCAAGAACAGAAAGACTATTTAAAGTCTATCAGCAATAACAGGTCACGCTAGAAGTGGAGCAGGGTCTGTGTACCCCTGAGGAATATGCCAAGAGCAGGTAATTACTACAGAAATTGTAACTGCAAGTGAGTGAGGAACAAACTGAAATTTTTCCTGTTTATTATCAGATATTCTATGGTACAAAATAACTCTATTCACCAAGCTTGGTTTTCTTTGGAAGGCTGGTTCCTTTTTTCTTTTTCTTTTTTTTTTTTTTTTCCTCTCCATAAAAACACTTTCTAATTAATTTGCTGGTTAATAACTTCCTAAATCTGCCAGAATCTATTCTGGAACCCAGTTGCAAGTTCTAGACCTAAACAGATCTTTCTAATACCTAGCACTAGAAATTTGGTGAAGTCTCTGTTTAGATGAAACATAAGGATGTGGACCTGTTGGAGCAAGTCCAGAGGAGTGCTGCAAAGATGATCAGAGGGCTGGAGCACCTCCCATATGAGGACGGACAGAGAGTTGGGGTTGTTTGGCCTAGAGCAGCCTTCCAGTACTGAAAGGGAACCTACAGGAGAGATAGATAATAGGACAAGGGGAAACAGTTTTAAGCTGAAAGAGGCTAGATTTAGATTAGATATTAGGAAGAAATTCTTTACTCTGAGGGAGGTGAGACACTGGAACAGGTTGCCCAGAGAAGCTGTGGATGCCCCATCCCTGGAGGTGTTCAAGGCCAGGCTGGATGAGGCTTTGAGCAACCTGGTCTAGTGGAGGGTGTCCCTGCCCATGGCAGGGGGGTTGGAACTTGATGATCTTTAAGGTCTCTCCCAACCCAAGCCATTCTATGATTCAATGATGATAATAATAACATTTATTACATTTAAAAGTTATTCACTGCTTTAGAGAAATAGTTGTCTGAAAGTACCTGAAAGAAGTGAACATTTCATTGATACTTTGAAGGAGAATTTTGTGAATATCTACTATCAGAAAATAGAGGTGCAATACCTAATGAAATAACCATCAGAAATAACAGGTTTCTGCTACGAAAATATGATACTCAAGATAATTAACTTTAAAGATAATAAGAAAATTAGAAGTAACTAAATGGCATAATTTGGTGCTTTTTAAAGTTTGCATTGTGGATGCTGTTTCTATTATAAAATATGCCTTCTAATCAGTGAAATGAATGGACCATGTTAATCTTACCAAACATAAGACTCCTAACTATTGTGTTTCTGTACCACTTAACAACTGCTCATTACATCTGAATCACAACTTTATGAATAAACTTTTGGATTTCAACATGGAAAAGTAATTTCAAAGATATTCATCACTTATGGAAAGCTTATTTTGCAACTAAAAAATTACATAAACCTACAGACCTCTACCATTCAGCATTCCAAAATCCTTTATATCTACAGTACATGAACAGTAAGTACAAATTCAGATTGGAGAAATAAGGCTGCTCAATTCACTTCTGAAACAAAAACAGGTGGTTTAAAAAAAAATGAAAAATATCCTTCATCATCTAATCCACTGAATTTTAAAAAGAAGGAATAAGTTCAGTTTTCTGATTGGCTTAACTTGTGCCTTTGTGACTAGGTGAAACAAAAAGCCAGGAACACAGTTACTGAACTCCCAAAAGTTATGCATTGCCATTAGGCTTCAATAAATTTCTTAGCCAAAACATACCCAGAAGTGATCTGATCAATTTGTTGGATTATTTTTTATCACATTGCTTTTAAAATATCCAGCAATCTAAATTCCCTTTTCTAAAACTGACCAATTCTGGGACAGTATCTTCAAAAGTCACAGATTCTTCAAGCTATGGACTAGCTGTGGATAACTAATGAATGAAACCATATGTCTGAGTACACTGATGGGACTGATGGGATCCAATCGTCTTAAACCATTTAGAGAGAGATTTTAGAGTCAGAAGTATACAGCATACTAAATCTAAACTAGAAATTTACACCATGTGATACTTCATCACGTTTAATTTGAACACAAATTAAGGAGGTCTATTTTCATTGAGATCTGCAAGTTCTACCACCATTATTAGAGGATGAAGGAGGAATGGGACATAAATCTTCAAAGTATTTTGCTTACTGCAAGTACAGTTTTTTGCAAATAAAAGAGATAATCACAGCCAGTTTAATGAAGACTAGAACACTAAACCCAAAAAACTCATAAATTTTCATTAATATGCATTAAGCACTACATAAATACTGTAATACTTTCCAAATCTTCTAACCACGTCTTTATGAATTTAATTCATTGTATTTTTATTTATGAATCACAATTTCAGAGTGTGGGTTATTAGGTCTAGCTTCTGCATTTCTTATTTCTCTAAAATAACCTAAAAAGTTCTATAGAAATGTTTGTTGAACATTTCAGGTGGTATGTATTTCCCTTTTTTGCCAACTGATCATAAAATATTTAATAATTATATTTAATTGTGTTAAAGTCGTGTTTGAATTAGAGATTCCAAAAAGAGGAAAACTAGAGATCCTGTGTCTTGAACTTCACTACCTACCATTCTTACTTCTCACAGGGGTAAAACCAAGCTGGAGCAATCAAGAATGCAGCTCTGGTGCTTTTTAACCAGGTAGAGCAACGTGTCACCACTTTCACACAGGTTACCTAAGCAAGTTATACATATATATGTATATATATATATAATCACTTTTCAGTGGATTTTGACTGGCCTGCATGCTCTTCAGCTATGTACCTTCCCTATCCATTGCAAGACAGTAGAAACATGCACAGCTGCTCTCTGCTGAGTCATGGGACTCACATCACAGCATGGTCAGGTGGGATTGGCAACCCCGACATACATTTTTTAACTCGGCTAATGATTTTTCTGGATATTTGAGTACAGTATTTAGCAATAACTGCATGCTCTACAGGTTCTGAAGTATGGATCATAAAAGTACCGGAATGTTATACGTTAAAGAGGCCAAAGAAAAAGGGAGCATGCATAGTTTTTAAAAAATAAAAACAACCCTTTTTGATTCAGCCCTTATAAATGTGATTTATGTAATGGTTACTAGCACAACTTCAGCTCCTCAATGAATAACATTTAAACTCTTACTGTAGCTACTTGCATAAAGTTATACTGTTATACTTTTAAATCTACAATGCACTGTAAGGCAAATCTTCAAGATTCTACAAACTACATTCTGTATTCATTTGGGCAGTGCATATCTTGAGTTTTAGAAAATGAAAGCAGAGCAAACAGTTTCATAATTGCTAAAATTATACTTAGCAAATAACCCCCCTTAAAAAATTCTCTAAACAAAGCATTTTTTAAATACTCTTTTCTTAAACTTTAAATGCCTTCATAAATAGTGGTATTTTGGAATGTGTTTGATGATGGCTATCTGTGACTGAGTTGGGGGACTTTACTTGGTGTAAATTAGAAAGACTATGGAGTACATAATTTTTATAAAAATCCATGTATATTTATCCTAGTTTTTTTTTCATTATAGGCAAGTATAATCTCCATTTATGCATAATTGTCAGAGCCTTCTGGAATAGGGGCAGCAAATATTGCACAGGAGCCAAAGTTACATGAAACTAAATTAAATTATCCTAGTAAAACTTTGTCAAAATTTTGTTGGGACTGAGATTTCAATCCTATAGCTGGATACAAAGCTGTTACCTTCAGGCAGAGTCTCACTGGCTTCAAAATTATAATGAAATGGTTCCTTTCTACCATTGGTTATAGTGTAGTATGACCTATCTTTGTAAGTATAAATTATCCAGAGATGCCAAAAGAAACTCATATTGGGGTGTCTTCTGAAAATTCTCAGATTTTACTGATTAAATTTTAAACCAAGATATGCTTCAAACATCAAATAAAACTCTAAGGACAGAGATTTTTAAAGTGATTTTCTTAATACGATATATAAAAGTCAAATATCACAAGATCTGAGATTTAAAATCAGTTTAGAATCACTTTGGAATCATTGATCCTGATTATTTTATATTTTGTCACTCAATTACAGTGCAGCTTTCAAGATTCAAAGGATAAAACCACAAGGCTGAATTACTAAAGGCAATTTGTAATGGCTGAATCCCCGTATTTTATTGTCACTTGAATCATGAAGCCGTTTGTAAAGCTTAAAATTTTAGTACCCTGCTCTTGCTCTTATTGAAATCTAGAAGCAAATCAAATGAGAGCACGACCAGGTTTTAAGTGAATGCATTTTCTTGTAAATGGGCACATTAACATGCTGTTGGTCAAAGCTTTTTTTAATGATCTAAGGTGTTGAAAAGAGATGCACTGCTCTGAAAGGACAGTATGGAGGCTGATTATACATATATTAACCAAATATCTGGGTTGGTGATGAAACATTTTTATGTAATATTCTATACAATAATATTTATAATACTGTTTTCAGAAAAATATAATCCCATTCAGTCTTATTTTTTATTTTATTTTTGTGTGTGATTTCCACGGTATTGCTCAGGCTTCTGCTCTAGTCAAGCATGTTGTTTTGCTGATTCAGGCCTTGAGAATGCTGCATCATAAGCAATTGCTTTCAAATGTATCCTTGTAAAGGAAAATGTGATATCATTGAAGATGCAAATAAGTATTTACAGGGCATGATGTGTTCTAGAAGCTCATAATCACATTATGAGGTGAAAAGAAGATTGTGTTAATCCATCACATATCTTGAGTTTCCTATTAGTTTTATTGCTAGAAAAAAAAGATCATTAAAGTCACCTTATTTAAAATGCAATGGTTCTTTCCTAATTTAAGGTCTTGAAGCAAAGAAGAGGAGTTTTATTAACTTAATGAGGTTTTTTTAACAATGCAATTGTTTGAGATTACTTGAAAAATAATGAAGAGAATGATTTATTGGAAAAATAATGAAGAGAATTGTAGCAGGTTTTGTTTGTTACAAATTGCACTTCTGTCACTTGATTTTTAGCAGCTATGCTGATAGGACTATCTGCAACAGAGTTTACATAGGAATAAGTGGTTAAAGAACTGACTGCTTTTTAAGTGGCACTCATATAGATTGATAATTGACGCTTACTATGAACCTTTATCTTGCTACTATTAAGTAATTGATTTAATGATGATGGATCAGGCCATGAATTAGTTTTAATTTTTCTAACTTGTGAATGTGACAGACTATTCTTTTCACAATATTTGTTTTTTATTTAATGAAGAAACTGCCTATAATTTCAGTGACAGGTTTCACAATTTTAATTTCGTTTTATTACAATTATATATACTAAGAGAATTAATTCACAAATCTTATTTCCTTTTCAAAAGAAAGCCTTATGTGTGGATAATAAGGTGGTGTGCTAATAATGCTTCATATAATCTACTCTAACGTGCATTTTGGTCCGTAAATGTAATACAGAAAGCAAAGTTTTAAATATTCTCACTATATGAGGTACACAATATTTTGTTTCAGACTTACTGATCCACATGAACATAAAATTATTCCATTTAGAGGCAATACATCTGTAACTATTTACATATGTAAATTTTGGAAATCATAGAGGAAGTGCAGCATGAAAAACGAAACATGATATTTTAACATGTTTACTAAGCAAAAATTAACCATTGTAAACTTCCAAGTCTCATTGTATTTATACAGATCTTTTCACAATTGTCAGTGTGATTTTCCCTGTATGACAGATCATAATATTTAAAAAGGGAAAGGATGGTTTTGAATCTCAAACCTGTGTTCTTGTCACAAATCTTTTCTATTATGCGATAAAGTCTTTTATTTTTGGTCACAATGCAGTAACAGCCATGCAACCTGAGGTCTGACTGACCCCATATTAACTGCATTTTCACATGTGTGTGAAGGGCAACTTCTTAAAACTTGACCCTATATCCATCACCCAACATGATTTTTTTTTTTAACTTCATTCATTCCATGTAAGAATTGAATATGAGGAAAGAATTGCTCACCAAACTATATAAATATATATGTGCCCTTTACTTCATTCCTGGCAGAAAAAAGCCCTCAGCTCCCAATGCATTTTCCTGAAGGGATTGGGGTTTAACTGAAGAGTTAAATAACTAGTTCTAATTTACAGCATTGTCGCTGAAGGAGAGAGTATATGGAAATGACTCTTTAAATAGTTATTGGTTATTATTTATTGCAAAATCATTCAAATCACTTGAATAGGTTTTCTTTAGATTACAAAAATGTCACTATCTTGAAAACTAAATGTGAAAAGTACTTGGTATTAAGCATTCTCTCAAAAAATTTGTATAGAAAGGTCTTCATATAGGTCAAAGGGGATGACCAGATCTGCTTAGCTGAAACCACAAACCTAGTCTGTGACCAAATGCCCTTTTGTTACATCAATGCCTGCAAAATTTAAAGTATTTAAGTTAGAGGTACATATAGCTCCCACTTGAATTCCTGTGTATTACTGCTACATGGTATAAACCAGACCTATTTCACCGCCATGCTTTTTTAATGTCGCTCTCTGATTACAAGCCTTATTTCACAGTACAAGAGAATGTATTTTGAATTAAAGCAATTAAAGACACAAATACTATTGACAGCTGAAAACAAGTTACAAACTCTATGTCCAGTTATTGCATTAGTTGTGTACATCTTTAGCAGGTTTGTCCTTTCAAAATATGCCTTCTTAAAAGGACAAAATTATGGGCAGTCTTGCATGACTGATAAACAGCTTGACCTGATCTAAATTTCAATGTACTTGGTAAAAAGTTTCTTAATTTCAGTTGTTTTGTATCACTCTCCAGTTCTTGCAGTTTTCAGATCTGGAAGTGCTTTTACCACAGTAAGGGCTACAGTATTTCACTGTACACAAAAGTAGTAGAATTATAAAAAAATTTAGGATGGAAAGGACTTCAGGAAGTGTCTCAATATGCACAGGAGACTGGCATGCAAAGAAGAGATTTCAGATCTGGTACTTTGTTCCTTGTGCAAAAATTAAATTGTGCCAAAATTTGCCATTAAATTCCATTAAATCTACAACTTTTTAATCGAGATATGGTGCATGTTTGTGAACACACCATCTATAGTGGCCATGAAGACATATGTAGAGCTTTCAGTTACTTAATTTCGCTGGTAAAACTAAGACACATTTTCAGTGTAATCCAGTACAGTAAAGAAAATTAAATAACTTGAGAGTGTGGTACAGGCAAGCTCTCCAGATTTAATACTACTGAGAATACTTCAAAAGTCTTACATGTGTATCAGGTTAGTAGCCAAATTATATTTAATTGTTCCCTATGAGAAGATAAACTGGGAAACTGAACTACACAATGTATATCTCATTACTATGTTTTTACTTATTTGATACATATTTATCAGTATAAATTTAGTCTTCTTCAAAAGTCAGAAACTGGCACGATTTGATTCAGTATCATTTTTTACAGAATATGTATCTAATGAGAAAAATTGTTCTGTGGAACTTTACTTGCAGAAACTAAATGCATCCAGTTCATCAGAAGGCAGCACAGTTGATATTGCCCCTCCTGGAGAAGGCGAGCAAGCAGAAATTGAAAGTGAAGAAGCTCTTGAACCAGAAGCCTGTTTTACAGAAGGTTGTAGAATAACTATTGCCTTAAAGGATGTTTTAGTAAAATGCAATTATTACTAAGCATATTTAAGTTCCCAATACTTTCAAATCATGGACCTTAATGACCTCAACAATTGAAAGAAAATACTCTTAGCCTAAAATGCTGGAAATCAGATGCCAAAACAAGGTTTCCCTAGGCTTTGAGTCATATAATCACAGAATCATAGAATGGCCTGGGTTGAAAAGGACCTTAAAAATCATCTAGTTCCAACCCCCCTGCTGTGGGCAGGCTTGCCAACCACTAGAGCAGGCTGCCCAGGGCCCCGCCCAGCCTGGCCTTGAATGCCTCCAGGGATGGGGCATCCACAACTTCTCCAAGTAATAACCTTATCTGCCTGACCACTGCATACACCTTGTAACTAAGAAACTTCATTAACTTTTATATTCTTAAAATGCTTTTCAGCTATTTGAAAGGGCCCTTGAAATTTGGAACAAATTCATTTTTGTGAAACTCCATCAACAAGTGGAACAGTTACACACCAACAGCCAAAAATACAGATGTTTTTTGTATTCAGTTTATTCATAATTACATCTAGTATTATCTGGTTTCTCTTCAAATTATTTTTCTAAATTCAGATATTCAAGATCCTATAAAAGAGGATTCCAGTGTTTCATTTAAAAAAATTAGAATAAAATTTGTTAAAGCTTCTAACAATGTTGATACCACAGTAAATATTGACTTTGAAATAATTTGCTTTTGGTTCCTAATATCTCTTAATCTAATGCAGGCTGTGTGCAGAAATTTCCATGTTGTCAAGTAAGTATAGAGGATGGCAAAGGAAAAATTTGGTGGAATCTTAGAAAAACCTGCTACAGCATAGTTGAGCACAACTGGTTTGAGACTTTCATTGTCTTCATGATTCTCCTCAGCAGTGGAGCCCTAGTAAGTAGAAAAAAAACCTGCATATGCTAAAATATTTTGATATCTCCTTAGAAGCAACAGCAAAATTCAAATTTGCGTCAGAAAGACCTGTTTTGGTTGGAGCTGTATAAAACTACTTGCATTCCATCATTTAAGTTGTGCATATGCTACAGTATCAATGTGCATAGTGTACATTCTGGCAAATACATTCCTCTCTTATTTGACTTTTAGACATAAATTTGATTGATGGATGATAGAAATGTAATCTCCCTAACTGCTTTCTGGAATGGAATATACATATCTGGAACAGGTGAAAGGGGATTTTTGGTGTGTGTATGTGAACGTTTCTTAATGTGATGGTGGACGAAAATTCATGCATATTCTGTGGAACATTAGTAATACTTGAATATATTTTTTTCACAGGCTTTTGAAGATATATATATTGAACAGCGCAAAACTATCAAGACCATGCTGGAGTATGCTGACAAAGTTTTTACATATATTTTCATTTTGGAAATGCTTTTAAAATGGGTAGCGTATGGTTTTCAAATATATTTTACTAATGCCTGGTGCTGGCTGGACTTCCTGATTGTTGATGTAAGTACACAGTCTTTAATATTGTAAAATTCACTGTAGTAAAGCACTTTATGTTGTAAAACTCATTACTACTAAGTAATCTTCTTATAAAAACACAAAAATAATTCACACTGTATAGTCATACTCTATTAGTAATAGCCTGCAGTGATCTGGATGTGTTATTCCAAGTGCATTTAGATGCCAGAAGGAAAAGGATGGCTGGCCATCAGTTTGTTCATTCTTCATGGTTAATAATTTTGTACCCAGGATGTATCAAACTTGATATTTTATGAGGAAAAAAACTATTTCTGAAACACGCTATTTTTAATAGACTCTCATCATACTACCTTATTCCTGAGCAAGTAAGACACTACATCGTCCAAGTTTCTTCTATAAACATTGTAGCTCTGCAAGGAAGACAATATATTTGGTCTAGATTTCATCTGAGTTCTCAGAGTTTCATCCTCCACAACTATACTGTTATAATTTTTAATAAAATAGAAAGACAGTGGCTATTTGGTCTAAAAAATAATTAGTTGTAATGGGCTGACAATCTGCAATAGTTAAATCAGCTATGACTTGGCAGGGTTTATGATAGAGGGGAATACAGAATTACTTGGCTGCCTTCCCAGATGTGATATACTTCTGTGCAAAGGCCTTACTTATGTTGTCAGAAGGGATCAAAGCTGGTTTTACTCCCAGAATATTTTGGTCTCTTGCCTTCACACATTATCTGACCCAGTTCATTGGCTATACATGTTCTCAGTGTGCAACTCAGAGATGGCATCTCAGCACAAATGTTCATTTACAGTAATTTCTGCCAAAGCTACCATATTCCTTGAGAAGCTTGGGTAAATTCTGATCCCAAAAATACTTATTCTTTGTGAATATATAATAGAAATGTCACGGATTTTTGACTCCCAGAGGAAAAAAAAAAAAAAAACCCTAGCTAGATTGGCCCATAACTCAAAATGGAAGACCTTTTTTTATTAACCTGCCTAAGTTAGTTTTGTTATACTGGTAATCTCTAGCTCTGTCTTGAAAATCTACACTAGAATGGAACAGTGTGAATGGTTTTCTTAAGAGGATGTTAATGCAGAAGACAGATGTTCCCTTACAGGATTATGTTAAGATTTGAGGGTTTTTTTAGGTAAACTACAACTCATGTTTTAATTATTCTTTTTGTAACATAAAACTAAACAGATTATTCTAAGCCATACTCCATAAATAATAGTTTAGTCTCAGAGATGCTGTTATCTGAGCAGGCTCTCAGAATTATAAAGAAAATCATCATCATAAGTAAAGCAGCTTATTTTGCCAGCTTTTTACACATGATTTTTAATTTTAGAAGCAAAAGCATGACTAAATGAGTTTGGAACCTTCTACTTTTGAAGAATTATATTCAATATTCCAGAAAGTGGTAAAAAAAAATGTGTTACTGTGCCTAAGGCTAATTCAGCAATTCCTTTAGCACCACCAGACAGCACTTGAAAGAAATATATAAACTCATGTTATCTTCCTATAGAAAAACAGAGAATCTACACTGCTTTAACAGGCAGTTTAAACAGGTGTGGTACAGTGGCACTCTCCCAGTGAGAACAGTGAGCCCTTCTTCATTAGAAGTTACTAAAGTTAACTAAATTATTTAATTCCATCCTCTAAAATTATTCAAAAGTAAACACTGACAGTCTAGGGCTTTGACCTTTAATATCTTGCATATCTGAGTCTTGCCCTAAGAAATAGCCGTGGTTGCTCTCAGTGATTGTGACCAAATTAGATTTCAATAATTACACAAAGAAATGGCAATTTTCAGCTGTGTCAGTTTACAGCCATGACAGATGACTCTTGGTACATCTGGCTACCTCAGTTTGACCTTATCATGCCATCTCTCCGCCCGACTCTTCTGCTATATGCAATAATATCTGTAGCAAGGAGCAGATATTTGGGTGGAGTGCCTTATCTACCCAAAATCACAAGCTGGTAAATTAGTTCAATTAGTTCACATTGATCAGTGGTTTAAGCTAAGAGACTGAATTTTAGATGCAGGCAGGTGAGAAGCGGGGACATACTCACTTTTTTGGGAGAGACTAATTCTGGCAGAGGTATCCAATAAAACACTGAGATATTGAGACAGCAATATCTGAACCCAGTACAACTAGACACTATAGAGCCTATCATCCTGTACCTTGGTTTTTGCTCTTACCCCTTTTTCCAAAAGCTATCTGTCATGAGTTTTTTATGTCTAGGTTTTGATGTACAGCTGTAATGACTCTAAGGTGTCTTTGCCACACACAAAGCTAGGAGATAGGACATCAGGGAAGGAGACGGGGAATCTGGGAATACCCAATGAGTTTGTCAGTTATTAAATTTGTTTCCGTAGTTTTCTGCTATGATATGTAATGTTAGATAATCTTAAGTGGATATCATTTTATGCTGTATAGTCTTAAACTTTATAAGGTAGTCCTATAACTTGGTATAGACCATTTATTTCTAAATTACTGTGTTAATAAATTGTAGTTGAATGAAATGGAAATAAGTAATATTTAAAACAAATAATGTATTTGCCAAATACTGTGGGGTGGTAATGAATCTTTAAGTGGAGTGAAATCTTTGACCTTCCTGAAATTGCTTATGCCTGATAAAATTCCAGTGGGTACAGTTTTTGAACAATTAAATGTAGCAAAACAATCCTCCAGTTGGGCTTGTTGTACAGTACATTAAAAGCTGGTCATACTGATGGCTTATATAATATTTCTTTACATAGCTAAAAATGTTTCATGCTTTTTGTTGTAACAGTTAAAGTAATTTAATTAAACCATGCTATCAACCTTTTTATAAACTTTTCAGAATAATTAACTCAACAGCAACATTCTGGAAAAGATCAGGGTCACATTATACTAATATACTAAATGCTATATGTATAGAGTAAGAGGCAACTGCTGCTCTGACAACTTCATAATAAAAATAAGAGGAAATAAGAAAATCAGCATATTGATGTGTTGGAAAACCAGATACAGACCGAGATGTCACTTTGTCTTCCTAGACAGTCTCAGATGTCTTTATGTGTATCCCAACATGGTAAACTATGATAATATTGGATAATCCAGAAATTAATGAAATTAGTTAATTAATTAGTTAATTAATTGAAAGGGATATTCAGAGGATAGATGCACAAAACCTAAGACTCTTGTTCAGTGAGTTAGAGAATAGAACTATAGATTGCAGTTATGTATCTAAAGAAAATTATTTTTTAATGCTTGCCAGTAAAATATCATAAAGAATTATTAGCCAAGCACATATAGAAAAAATATTATCTTAGCATAGGACCATAACATATGAAAGGCTACATATGCTGTAAGAAAGGTTACATAAGCCGTAAGAGAGGCTACATTAAGTCCAACATCCTGTGTCTGAGGGTGTCAAAAATGCCTACCTGGAAAACCAACAATACAACATCTGTCTTTCACAAAATAAGAAAAATCATTAACTTCTCAATAGAAGGAAAACAAAAATATTTGGATTTTTTTTCCAAATATTGCCATTTCTTTTTAGTCCTAGTTAAGTGTAACATCTGAACACTTAAACTATGTGAAAGATAGGATAAATGAAAGATAGGATAAGCTGTGTTGGAAGTGAGGAGGGCCATACGCCACTGAGGACCTGGAATCAAATTAGCCACCTCACCAAGGAGCACAGAATTCATATGGATTAAAATTTTAGGCCTAAATAGAAATAAAGTCAGTGTGGAAGCATATGACCAATGATCTGGCTCGGATGACAACCCTGACTGAAGATCTTGAGCAGGGCTAACTGTGACTGCTAAGTTTTAAAAACATTTTTTGCAAGAGATAATCTACATTAGAAGATCCGTACACAAAAATGTGAACATACAACCCTCCAGTTTTGGGAGATGAATATAAAAATTCTTCCACCATTTTGAGTTCATTTATTAAAATTACTGCATCTACATGCATTCCTGTCTCAAAGAAATTAATCTATCAGTATACAAAGTCGTTTATTTTCTCACCTACTAACAACAAAACAGGTGGAACAGATGACAGAAGACCAAACTAAGAAGAGTGAGAAAACCAGAGTGGTACAGAATAGCTGTATATACTTGGGCTGTATAAATGATAGAATCAATATAAAAGAATTCCAAGCAAATATTTGCCTCTCATTTGAACTGTCCTTCAGAGGAAAACGTGCTGTTTACAATAGATGAAGTATTTCTCTGTGAAACAACTTCAGATTTATGATGTAAGAGCACTAGCACCATGGTAAGAAAGCTGCAAGTAGGTTGAAAAGGAAAGCACAAACTAGGCTGGAGAATGACTTAAAATCAGACCTTAAAAACTGACAGTATAAACAGTGCCACTGAAGTTACAGGGGTACAGCTAGGTAGGTAGCTTGTATAGAGTCTTGTTTGTGAAAGATAGCTAAGGCAGAGTGCTAGTTTGGGGAGAAAGGTATAAAATGAAGGAGCCATGAATGTGAGTTCAATTTTAAAAGAGAAGACTTGCTCTCCCACTGTGAGACATATGTTTTTAACATATATTTCATAGTTTATGTGTAATCCATAAAATGTGCTGTCTTTACACTAAAGTCAATTGTCATGTCTGGGTACCTTCTTGATGTGAGTGAATCAATTAATATTCTATTAAAAATACAGAGAATTCCATGTCTTGTTATCTCTGGAATATATTAATAGTGGCTAAGCATAAAAAAGAACTCTCTCTCTGTAGAATCACAGGAAAAGTAAATTGTGTTAATGATTAATAACAATTAATGACAATAATTAAAGCAAAGGCAGAAACAATAAAGTTATCTCTTGGAAGCTGAACAGTCCTCAGTTACAGACTACAGAAAATCAGTAATATTTTCTTCTTAATATGCTGATCAATTACAGCGAGTTTCTTTACAAACTTATCCATTACAGCAGTAAAATAAGCCTTTCCTTTGATAGGAAGAAATACATCCTGACATGCAATCCTGTTGAAAGGTACAGTGATAAGAATTCACTAAAATACTATTTTCTGTTAGATTAATAAACATAGCCACATAGTAATGAATAATTGATTTCTGTCTGCTCTCGGATTGTCCTTTTGAGACATGATCTTGCAACTCTTGTGTTTGTGAAACCACCTTTCCATATAAAGTGCAGAATCTTACCACCATTACCAGTGAATGCCTATTTCTGTACAGCCAAGTATTTGGAGAACTCTCTAGACTGAGGTACAGCAATGAACATTTGAGGGAGTTTTTCAAGGACTGAAATATGCCTACGTTCATTTATGTGTCTTCTATGCTTTTGGTGGTAGAACTGAATAAAATATTATTATATTTTCCCACTCTTGTCTCCAATACTGCTTGAAGTAAGCAAATTAAATTATTTCACATTAACACTGTTTAAAACTCAGTTCCATTTGAGAAGAAAATTAATTGCTCCTTCCTGAAATGGATAGGCTTACGATAACATCCCAGTGACGTGAATTAGGAGCTCACTACGGTTGTAGATAATAACACACTTACTGTTACAATGTTAGCATCTGTTAGTATCTATCTCATAATATTTTCCTATACTTAGAGAGAAAAAAAAAAAAAGAGAGAGTTGTCAGGCAAGTGAGAAAGTACCACCTCTGTCAATATATATTTCATAGATACCTGGCTATTGTTGCTATGAACTGAGTGTTTGACTTAGAAGTAATAGTTATAACAAAAGCTAATTAACCATTACATTATTTAGCATATTATTATTGATTATAGATATTGATAATACTGTCAATAGTTAATAAACTAGCCTGGTGTATTCAGAATTATAAGTTGCTTGGAAGGTGGAACCTTAATGAAGTTACTGAAACTATGGTTATTTTGTCTTTAAATATTTCTGAAAATTTTATCCTTCACCAACAGTGTGCTTCTATCTGACTGTTAAACCCTATCCAGCTATAATATAAATTTAATAGCATATATTCCTTTTTCAAACATGCCTTCATATGACCTGTTGCCTTTCCAGCAACTATGAACATTGGGATTGGGCCTCCAATGTCACTATAAGCAAGAACAGTGTTCTTCCATTTGTCGCTGTTGATATTTCTGTTGTTTGCATCTGTATTCTTTTTAAATAAACAGTGTAGAATGTTTTTTATAATAATATTCTTTCTGTATTTTCATAGGTCTCATTGGTTAGCTTAATAGCCAATGCTTTGGGCTATTCTGAACTTGGTGCCATTAAATCACTTCGGACATTAAGAGCTTTAAGACCTTTAAGAGCCTTGTCACGATTTGAAGGAATGAGGGTGAGATAAATGAATGAGTGTGAACGAATATATGCATACAAAAATTAATGTAGAAGTGTGACACTCATGCCCTCTGCAAAGAACTCCAGAATGGGAATGCACATAAAAATGTGTGGAAAAAAGGCCTTCCAACATACCCTTATACACAAGAGGTGTACAGCTTACATTTGGAGATTAGACCTTGAGCTCATTAAATTTCCCTGCTCACTATTGCATAGTTGTGTTATACCAGCCCCCTGACTCTTAAAATTTCCATTGATTTTTGGACCTATATAGAAAAGTAAAAGGACATGAGAAATTTTAGAACAGAGGGTTGGGATTTTTTTCTCCAGATTAGCTGGGGACTTTATTTTATAAAGTTCTGTAGCTAACTTCTGTTCTCTAAAATTTTAGTTTGTCAGTGGTTCAGGATGGAATGGGATTAGCCAGAAAACAAAAAAAAACAAGCCAAAACAAAACAAACCCAAAAAAACGTGAAGAAGCTGACAACAGTTACACACCAGAAACTAAAGCCTCCCTGTGGCTCTTTGTTTACTTTCCTGGGAAAAAAATACCACAATAAATGTGCTAGTATTAGGGAAAGGTTGTCTGAACAGATACTGAAATAAGGATGGGGTTGGAAGTATAGAAGGGAGAAATGCGAAATAATTTTCTCTGCTAGTGTCCTTTACTTCATACGAATGCATCAGCTGCTATCTTACCTCTCCTTCTACACAGCTAAATCCTTCCTGTTGAGCAAATTATTGTTTCCATATTCTGCCAATCTGGCAAAAAAAACCCCCCCTACAAACAAACCCAAAATATTACAAGTTGTCTTCTGAAAATGCAGACTATGCTATTTCCTGGAAAACCTGATGCATCAAAAATTAACAAGGTAATGTTATTGAGAAATCTCCTTTTAATCTTTCCCCTCAAAATACCAAGATGCTGCAACACATATAGTTTGGTCATAGGTCTTCCTATGACCTAAACTTCCTATGTTTCCAAATAAATAATGTGGCTCCTGGCTGGGCTGAGGCTGCTGACATTCTAGCCAGTCTAGGGGAGTGGGTCCTGTGGCACACCACCATCACCATTATGCTTTACGTGATTTGCATTGCAAACAAGACGTCCGTCCCTACTCTATTAAGTAGGCAAAATCTCTCTTGAACTTAGACTACTTTCAGTCAAATTAGTGAACTGAAAAATAATACTATTTTCAAAACCACACACAAAAAACTACTGCAGTCTACTGATTTGGTAGAAAAATGTCTGAATATCTGCATCTTTCTTTTAGTTGAACCACATTAAATAAAAGAAATTTTTTGTCAAAGGGATTTCATCTGATCTTTTACTGCCATTTGCCTATATAGAGTAGCTCAACTGTATTAAATGCAGACAATTAAAAAAATACCCTAACAGATAAGTGTAAGAGCAACTACAGTGAGCCAGGCAATTTAAAACCAAGACTTATAGCAGATGCTGTTAATAAAAATGAAATAAGATGTGCTTAATTATGCTACGTTGTATGTAAATGCTAAAATACACTGGTGCCAATAGATACATAAAATTTCTGAGAAGAAAATCATTAGAAATGATAGTTTTACATGCAGACATTTTTATTCAGTCTTCCACATCATCATTCTTTGATCTTTTTCTGGTTTATTTTCTATTATAGATTTTGATTTGTATTGTTGGAATTTAACATTTATTTCTCTCTTTTTCTCTAGAGCACACAAATTCTAAGAATCCATCTTTCTACTAACAGGTTTTCTTTCCTCTTTGAGTTTTTTTTCAGACTTTTGCATTGTCTTGGTTTCCATATTATTTTATATCTTGCTTTTCACAATCTCATTAGTGTTTTTATTGAACCTTAAACATTTCCCCCATAAATTTTTAATGTAATATTTTAGCTGTTCACTCCATATTAATACTGGTTTAACATTTTTAAAGTATTTTTCTGTTCATAAACTAAGTGGCTATTTTGTCTAATTTGTACACTAGGTGGTTGTAAATGCCCTTGTAGGAGCAATTCCATCTATCATGAATGTATTGCTGGTTTGTCTTATATTCTGGCTCATCTTCAGCATCATGGGAGTAAATCTGTTTGCTGGCAAATTCTATCACTGTGTCAACACCACAACTGGTGAGATGTTTGATGTCAGTGATGTCAACAATTATACTCAGTGCGAGGAACTAATAAAAAACAATCAAAGTGCCCGATGGAAAAACGTGAAAGTAAACTTTGATAATGTAGGAGCTGGATATCTTGCTCTGCTTCAAGTGGTAAGTAAATTTATATATTTTTTTTTCTCTTTTTAAAGAAGTCTAGGAAAAAATGGGCAAATTAAGACTGTTATGTAGTGGAATAATTTCTTCATAGCAATGATGTACAGATTACACAACTCTATTGCACTGTTACCTGTAATTTTGTATTAATGCTAGTAGAGTAACTTTCCATTCCAAGGCTAGGGAATACAGTCTTGTCATGATGATAACGATGTGAAAACAATAAATGAAAAAAGGTACGAGAATCTTTTTAGTGGTGCACAATATAAACTTCAGGAATGCATTTCATTAGTCCTGTCACAGTGGACAAGCCTCAGAGGTCCCTCTAATTATTAAAAAGGTTTCTCCCCTCCTTTATGAGCTCAGTTATCTTGCCAGACAGGAGGGCCGACAGCAGCTTAAAAGAGGGAAGACATCCTAACTGACTGCCTGGTCTGAAGTGCCATACTGACAATGCCCCCCACATAACATGTTCCTAGATACCATCACACATCCACAACAACATTCCTTCACAGTCAAAATCCTTTAATTTAGGCACTTTTGGCACTGTGAAATAATTATTTTTTTTTTGTCAACAGCCTGGTCAAGGTAGAGTGGATTCTTCTTCATGCCTATACCCATCTAAAGAACCAGTTTTTAAGTTAGATGGTAAAAATAAAAATCTATTGACCTGGTGTCTCCTGTACAGATATTTGTTTGATAGGGGCTTGATTTTCCAGACCTGGAATTTGGTTTAGGGAAAGGAATCATCAATAATGCAAGATCTGAGATTAAGGCACCAAATGTTTCAGGTAGCATGGAGCCAATTCTTTCTCTATTATCTATTATTACTTGTGTAAGAGGTCTGAAATCCTCTGAGAGAAGTAGGAGCTGTCCATGGGAAGAAAATGGATAGTTACTGATAGACAGATCCTAATTGAGTATTAGGTCTGATTAATCATATAACACTTTCTCTTGATGTTTGCAATAAACAGCACTTGCTACTAAAATAAATACGTTTCATTAACAAAGACATTAAAATAAGAAAATGTAAAATACTTTTACCACAAAAAATACTAATGATTTTAAACTACCGTATTCCATCAATGCTTGTTAAAGTGACATTATAATCTACTCAATAAATATTACGCTACTTATAGTATTATCTGTGTGAAGTATTAAATGTTATTGTATTGTATGGCATATTCATTCTATTAATTACTGCTACTTATACAAAGTCTGTAAATTGCATTCCCCTTCAAGTCCTCTTCCTATGCAGTGTGGTATAGAAATGTCTTTGCTCAAGGTACTGAGCACACCTTTTATTTATGTCAGAGGAATTAAGACCTTAGCACTTTACATTCTTGGCTTAGAATGGAGCTTCTGATAGCTTATATCTTACTCAAAACAAGAAAGAAAGCAAGCGAGACATGAGCAAGAAAGCAAGCAATTATGTTTAGATGATTGAGCTCTGCAGAATCACTTGTTTGTTACTTGACATACTGCTTCACTGTATGAAAAGATGTCAGAAATGTCATCGGATTGTTACTGCTCTGATATCACCAAGTTATCTAAGAACTATATGCTTGTCCCTTCTGTCCCGGAGCAGGTCAGTATCCCTAGCTGACCTTGATTCCCAAATTAACAACCTGGCTTAAATTGTTTTGCTTTTAAAGGCAATGTGACTCTCATGATTCTAATTCTCTGACTTCAGATCTCATTGCTACCCTTGTACTAGAGATTAAAGTGAGCCATTTTATTACCAATACTTGCCTCTGAAGATGTGTAAGAAAAACTTCTAGTCTACTGAAGCTGTGTCTGAATGTCACCCGTGTCAGCCATCCAGACAGTGTTGGTCTTTAATTATTGCATCACTACTGTGGCCCTTTTGTTCTTCTCTTTCTTTATTTCTTTTTGTTCTGATTTTTCATTATTCTCCTTTTCAAATATTCCTTTCTGCCCTTTACTTTTTCTGCAGAGATTAAGGGATCCTCGAGCATGTATCGTCATCTCTTCATCTGATTGTCTCCACTAATATTCTCCCTCCACTCTTGTCCTATATTTATTGCTCTTACCAAACTCTGCTCCTCTTCCCATATTGCTATGCAAAGTGCACCAAATGGCTGTCAATGGTCAACTGAGCCAGAAAGATCTATGAAGCCTGGCTTCAAGCACACCTTAGCAAATTTGTATTGCACTGCAAGATTCAGGAGGACATCAACACTCCCAGACTGCAAGTTTTCTGTTGTGAAAACTAGTAGCTGTACCAAAGCACCAAAGCTACTTCTGGCAAGCACAGATGCAAATATACTCCTTGAGATGGTTCCTCTCCTCAGTCTCCTCAGGAGAGATGCTCTTTGTCTGTTCATTTCACAGGCTTTTCAGCTCTTTTTTAAATTGTGAATAAGCTTGGAACACTTTGGTGTTCCTCAATAAGTGGACATTCAACATCCATGAAAAGCACTTTCTTAGAGCAATGATGGCAGATCTTTTTTACTCTTTATTCTACCTAGACAAAGTCTCTATAGGAACTCAGCCCAAAGTTTTCTAAAAGTTGATCACAGCTCTTTCACAGTTCACTCTTTGGTCTTCTGTAAATCTTATCCCTTAAGAACCAATGTATATTTTGATTATGAACAGAATCTATTCCTTTTAGTTATGTGGGATTAAAACATTTCTAAAAATACCATGGCAGTTTAGCCATAGCAAAAACATTCAGATGCATGTTGTTACCTGCCCAGAAGTTGTATTGCTGACTCCATCAATTCATTTTGTTAACTTGATAAAATGGCTGTCACCATGAGTGATTCCAGGAGATTCTACCTGAACATCTCCACTATCAATGTCTATTCAAATCTACCATTCTTTATCTGCAAAGTAAGCATCTGCAGCTCCAAACACACTGTGCCCTTGCTGAGACCTTCAGAGCCTGATTTTTAATATTTTTGGAATACCTAAAAAATAATTTCCCAAAAAAGCTAGTATTACTATGAAAAATATTTTATTATGCCTGTGTTATTAAATGTGGCTTATAAATTCACATATGATTTTATTAAAAGTTAAAGTCCAAATGCTGTAAACTAGTTATTCTCCACATTATGAATTTTTATAGGGAAGATAAACAACTGTACTTTATTTCTAGGCTACTTTCAAAGGATGGATGGATATTATGTATGCTGCTGTTGATTCACGAGATGTAAGTGTAAGACTTTCAAAGATCATCTGTTAGTTATATTCTGATATACTTCTAGAGTATAGAATTTAAACAGCTACACATACAATAACATTAAGAATTATAATCAGCATCAATACATTTTTTTCCAGATACATTTAGTCTAGAAAGGAACTTTTATGTAAATTCATGAATCTTACAATTTGTAGTGGAAAAAATTAATCCCACTTCCTTCTGTTTAGCCAAATAAATTAACTGGACTTTTTTTAAAAAAAAGCTAACATTAACGAAAAAAACAAAAAATAGGTTTTTTTAACCACTGTGTTTGGTAATCATGAGTATAAATTCACTTAAGATTATATAATGTACTTATTACTTATTGAATATATTAATCTTGATTTATAATTTGCAACTGTGCATATCATTGTTTCTTTAGGTAGAGCACTTATGTTACCTACCTATTTAAGTGCAATTAGATTTTTAGGTTGAAGATCATCTGTTAAGTTTTCTAGGGATTAGACTTTTAGCTTGGCTACAAAACTAAAACTATGTTTACCTTGTACAGAGAAGTGCAACACAGATGCCTGAACTAGTTCTGTACAACATAGGTTATCATCACATTAGTGATATCCATCACCACACAGTCATATTTGTCTCACACAAATCCTGTTTCATTAACTTCAGCATTTCCACACTCTAGCAGATTGTGCAGTAGAGGTGCAGGCATTTAGATGTGGAATCTGTAAGAATCAAGACAATAACAAAATCCCAAAATCTTCCTTAGAAATTTGCCTCATTTAATGGATTTCACAAAGTATGTACTCACTAGAAATTTACTGAAAGCATCTGTTCTAAGCCGGATGTCAGAACACTCACGTAAGACCAAATGAGTTCCAGGGAGATTTAGGCGACAGTAAAATTGATTGATTCTGTTGCATGAAAATATACTGAACACAATATAAAATATTTAGATTTGTGCTGTTAAAATTTCAAGTACTGCTCTCAGTCCCACATTGCTTCTTCTTTCCATATGAGGAACTTTGTATATATGTACATACATAAACATATCTGTGTGTGCATTTACTTTAAAATTACATATGAGTAATTATTCTGTCAGCTTCCATTTCTCTAAATATTGTTTGGAATAGATATGTTGGGTCTTTTTAACAACTGAGTGCAGTTTATAGCTTTTCTAGCTGAGATAGCATATACCTGTTCATAAATTATAAACATCATTTTTTACATCTAGTATTCTAATGGGTAATAAAATTTATATTTTGTAGGTAGAAGATCAACCTAAGTATGAGGACAACTTGTATATGTATCTTTATTTTGTCATCTTTATCATATTTGGATCATTCTTTACCTTGAACCTTTTCATTGGTGTTATTATAGACAACTTCAACCAACAAAAAAAGAAGATAAGTATTTAAAGTGTTTCCACAGAGCTATGAATTATTAGCCATAATGAATAATAACTTATTTATGTAAAGCTAATAAAAATCAAAAGTTATTTCAAGTCCTTGAACAAAAATGTGTGTTTTTTAACATAATCTGTGCTAGATCTGTGGATGTGATTTTGACCTTTGCATTCCAGCATTTTGACAAGCAGAGAGAAACAAAATATGGTTCAGTTCATAACAATTTGTAAATTGTTTAAGAGCTGAAATGAAGATGCGAAAAGGGAATGTGCATTATTCTTTTGATTAGATGTAATATTATCTGCCGTGGAAGAGTTTCTTTTTTAATTAACTTTAAATAGCTAAGATAAATTAATTTTAATTAATCTTATAAAGTGTTGACCTTTAATGAAGATGCAATATAGCATTGTGTTCATAGAATAGATAATAGTTCTGCGAATTATTGAACAGTGGGTTAAGAGTAAGTTCAATAGACCTCATGTTAACAGGCTTAAAGATACAAGCAAAAATGTGTACAAACGGGCTCTGGTTTTCTAACACTTGTGAGAAATAAGATGAACTTGTTAGATACAGATACAATCTATAATTTATTAGTAATAATAAAGCAAAGGTATGAAAGGAAGGATTTTTTTCTGTATACATTTGACATACAACTATAATGATAATGCATATAGTTTTATTTAAAATAACTTTAAGAAACTAAAAATATAAATAATCACATTTAAAATATTTTGAAGCCTCATGATTCTTAGCCTTCAACTGCCAAAAAGAACTAGAACCTCAAGATCATTCTAAATCTTTGTATGCTGTGAAAAAGCAATTTCATATGATTTGGTTTTATCGGATCACCAAATAAAAAGCAGTAATACTAAACAGAATCCATGGTAAAAGTAAATTGTGCACTACAGAAATTTTTCCTTGTGAAAATATTCTTTACCTTCTTAAAAGTCCCAGAAACATGTCTGGGGCTACTTCCTCAGTTTATGAATTATGCCATACTTTGGGCTTCAATATGCTGTTTAGGAGACAGTGACTTTGACATTGTGTTTCAGACTCATTAATAAGCACAATTTACTTTATACTATAATTCAGTCAGTCAGTAACGCATCTGATTGGCAGTATTTGCATTTGCAAACAAAGGCTAATTTGAGTTAGTCAGGGCTCCAGTGGTGTTTTAATTAATAATTTGCTATGGCATGATTTGGGTTACTTTTCTTAAGTTTACGTCAAAGGTGATTTTTTTGCTGTCATTAAAACCCTCAGATTATACCCAAATACTCTCCCTTGACACAACTTCTTCCTCAAAGTCACCCCACTTTTAGACCTGGCTAGCTGTAATCCTAAAAGCTCCTGTGCACTAAACATATTCTAATCAGGAAGTTATTTAACAGCATCAGTATATTAAGAACCATTTTAGCTGTGTCAGCAAAAGCGAGCATGAAGACATGGGAAAAACTCAACTGTCAGCCTGACAAGGCACCAGTAAGGGCTTTTTTTGTGTGTTAGGAATGCGTATGAGCATCCACACTACAAGTACCTGAAAAAAATCACTTTTGTTATATAAATCAAATATAAACATAATATTATATTACGGAAAGGTGTACTATAGTTAAATGTTGGAAGTGTGAATGTGATACTAATTAGTTTCGATATTGTTTCTTTACTTTGGAGGTCAGGATATATTTATGACAGAAGAACAGAAGAAATATTACAATGCAATGAAAAAACTGGGATCCAAAAAGCCACAGAAACCTATACCAAGGCCAGTGGTAAGAGTGAATTGATTTTAATACCCTAATATTAAATACTCATTTAGGAATATGATTTTAGCCAACAAGAGAACGTTATATCTCTGGAAATAAGATATTTTTTCCATTTATTTTCTTGTAAATTCAGCAGAGTAGATAGTTCATGTTTCATTTAAAAACATACACTCAGAAGTATGAACTGTAGGATTTAATAAGGTTAATGTGATAAATTTCATAATTCCCTGCCTAAATTCTAGAAAAGTACAGTTGATTGGATCATTTATTCGCTCTTGTTACCCACAGATAAAATTCATTTTCTGTTTTTTCTCCTCCCAGAGAATTTGTAGGAAATGGGGATGCACTGGCCCTTGCTGCTGAAAACCAAAGGGGGAAGTGGTCACCTAATGTGAAAGAGAAACACAGATGCAGATAATCTTACAGAATAAAAGAATGCCCTAGGGAGTAAAGCATAAACTAGGATAAAATTGTCTCTAAGATAAGAAACTACTCTGCTATTTACTGAACTCCTACAGTGTTTGGAAAAAAATAAAATACTTGTTGCACCTTATGCACCAAGTGGTTAAAAATAGTCTTTCCAAGGAGAGACATGTGGCAATAAACATTTGGCTAAGTACTAAAGGATAACTAGGTTATTGCAGTCGTGATGTGTTTGACACATGTAACTTCAGCGGTCCAACAATCCCACCAAGCACAACTAGTTTAAGGAAGAGAGAGACATCTCTGGGTGTCAGTATTCTAAAACCAGCTAAGAAGAAACTAAAATTAGTTTCTTTTTGGCTGGTACTCTTGCTGGGTATCAAGTCATACCACCTTTTTTACACCAATAATATGAATTGTCAGTGTTATTACTATTATTATTGCATTATTCCCCTCCCATCCCTTCAACAAACAGTGGTACACTTCTGGATCTTCTCTAACAGGAAGAGACACAAACCAGCATAGGTTTGGTGTATATCAACAGATACATTGTGAATGGCTCTCATGGTTTAACCCCACCCAGCACTAACCACCACACAGCCGCTTGCTCACTCCCCCCCCCACCACGGCAGTAGGATGGGGGAGAGAATTGGAAGGGTAAAAGTGAGAAAACTCATGGGTTGAGATAAATAAAGTTTATTAGGTAAAGTAAAAGCTGCGCACACAAGCAAAGCAAAACAAGGAACTCATGCACTGCTCCCCATTGGCAGGCAGGTGTTCAGCCATCTCCAGGAAAGCAGGGCTCCATCACACCTAAGAGTTACTTGAGAAGACAAACACCATAACTCCATATGTTCCCCCCCTTCATTCTTTTTCCCCCAGCTTTATATGCTGAGTGTGACATCATATGGTTTGGGACATCCCTTTGGTCAGCTGGGGTCAGCTGTCCTGGCTGTGTCCCCTCCCAACTTCTTGTGCACCCCCAGCCTACTCGCTAGAGGGGTGGTGTGAGGAGCAGAAAAGGCCTTGACTCTGTGTGAGCACCGCTCATCAATAATTAAAACATCCCTGTGTTATCAAGACTGTCTTCAGCACAAATCCAAAACATAGCCCTGTATTAGGTACTGTGAAGAAAATTAACTCTGTCCCAGCCAAAACCAGCATAATGAGTCTTGCTCTGCACTCCTAAATCTTGACTGGGATTTGCTTTCCCATTTGGCATTTGTAAAGACAAATATTTTCAAAGTATAAACTGTATTCCATCTTTGTTTTTTCAGAACAAATTCCAAGGCATGGTCTTTGATTTGGTAACCAAACAAGTATTTGACATCAGCATCATGATACTTATCTGCCTTAACATGGTCACGATGATGGTAGAAACAGATGACCAGAGTAAAGAAATGGAAACCATTTTATCCCGGATTAACCTGGTGTTCATTATCCTTTTCACTGGAGAATTTGTCCTGAAATTGATTTCACTTCGCCATTACTACTTCACTATAGGCTGGAATATTTTTGATTTTGTGGTTGTGATTCTCTCCATAGTAGGTAAGAGCTTCACTTCCAAGAAAGAACCAGTGGAAAGAAAAGGGAACATTTGCTTCAAGAATGTTATGATACTGAATATGAAATTTTCTCTTTCCTATATGACTTAAATGTTGATTCAGATCTTACATGTTGATTCAGATCTTCATACTTTATAGCATACAATATATGAAATGTTGCATATAAGATTTTTATCTCTCCCGTTAGATTCACTGTCATTTTCCACATCAAAAAACATAAAGGAAGTATCTGGCACGTTAGATTAGCATGTACAAATATAAAGAGGAATGTTTAGTGATATATGAGAACTAGCCACAATTTTGCTTTCAGTACTAAAACTGAAAAGTATGTGAAGTGGGTGAGATTTTTAATTGCTTTTGCCAACTAAGGTCTTGATGAATATTTAGGTTCATTATTTAGGTCTCCAAGGTGCAAATTAGTTGTGTGAAAAAACTTAAGTCTTAAAGAGTGATACACCTGAGAGAGGCTGTGCTGATACAGTGTAGATCCTCAGGCAAAACAACAAAAAAAATCACTAATTTGCAGAAATTAAGCCAATATAGTCCTTCATAAAAGACAGTGGTAATAGGCTCCGCTTACAAGAACTAATAATATCTAGGACAGAAACTTCTCTTTGCAGGCTGCTTTAGGAATAACTGAAAGCTTAGACAGACATTAGCTACCTTTGCACAAGCAGTCTTTTTTCTTTTACTTATTTCCCTTCTCCTAGATAGCATTTCAACATGAGGAAGGTGCTTTCAACTTAGTAACAGCTTTCAATAAAATGTAATAATTTCTTGATATCTTGCTATAACAGACTCCTGATACTGATTGTTTTGGAGAGAACAATAAATAAATCTTTCTATAGGTAATGAATGAATAAATTTAAAACTATATTTAAAATATTCACTTTTTTTTCTCTAGGTATGTTCTTAGCTGAGATGATTGAAAAGTACTTTGTATCCCCCACACTATTCAGAGTCATCCGACTTGCCAGAATAGGTCGAATCCTGCGTCTCATTAAAGGCGCTAAGGGAATCCGCACTCTGCTCTTTGCTTTGATGATGTCTCTTCCTGCTTTGTTCAACATTGGGCTGCTGCTCTTCCTGGTCATGTTTATCTATGCGATATTTGGCATGTCCAACTTTGCCTATGTTAAGAGGGAAGTTGGGATTGATGACATGTTCAACTTTGAAACTTTTGGCAACAGCATGATCTGCCTGTTTCAAATCACCACATCTGCTGGCTGGGATGGTTTGCTAGCCCCAATTCTTAACAGTGGGGAGCCAGACTGTGACCCCTATAAAGATCATCCGGGGAGCTCTGTGAAAGGTGACT
>NW_010112418.1:56818-59107 GCF_000699245.1 Pterocles gutturalis | reverse complement strand
CATCAGGGGGACGGCTGAGCATCATGCAGGGCGGAGGTGTGCCACGGCCACCCAGGTGTCCCCTCCGCTCCCCTGCAGGCAGCCTGGCAGGGGTGGGACAGTGCCCGGTGTTGAGACCTGGCTGCCTCAGTGCATCCAACCTCTTTTTCCCTTTTCTTTTCCAAGACCCATCAGTACTGGCCGTCAGAGAGTTTCTCCAAGCACCGAGGAGCTCATCTCACAGGGCTGCAAGCAAGGAGGATGCTTTCACCAACATGAAGGAGAGAGGAAGCAAAGATGAGGAGCTTGAAAGGACCGCAAGGATTTCCCTGACCCTACACAACCCCCGTCATTTGTAGACATTTCACTCAAGGACAGGAGGACTCTGCTAGAAAATGTTTAATAACTTGGGCTTGTGGGACTGGGCAGGATTTCTGAAGACAGGAGGTGTTTGTATCACAGCATCCTCAACCAACAGTGGTTTCTTACTGCAGATTCGGTCCAGCACCTACCCCAGCTGCGCCAGCAGCCGTGCTGGGCTCTGCTGGTCTCTCGGGGCAGCTCCTGCTCATGGGCATCACCAGCACCGTGCAAAAGCTCCTTTTCAGCGTTCACAGCACAGCCCTCCTCTGTTTTCCGGGAAATCTGCCTGGAGTGTTTCTGTATCCAAGCCCAGCCTTGTTGTCAGTGAGTTTGTTCTTCTTGACTGAAGATTAGCTCAGAGGGATGCTGCCAGTTCGAGCCACCCTACGGACTGGGCTGTGTCGGGGCAAAACCGCCCCTTTCTCAGCTCCCTGCACCCCAGCGTGTTGTGGCTTCCCCCAGCTTCCCCTCCCAGCACAGATGTCATCCACGCACCGGGTAATGTAAGTGGGTTCAAAAGGTGATTAGGCAAATTAGCTGAGGACAGGGTTATCATGGGTGGGTAAGCCCCAGAATGATGAGACGACTTCTGAGACAGGATTTTCTTCTCCCTGAAAGCAAAAGGAGTAGGAGCAGATTCCTGCCTCTCCTTGTGGTCAGTCTCCAGGCATCTGCTCTTGGCCACTGTCACAGCCAGGATGCAAAGGGCACAGTGGATTGATGTGACCCAAATACAGCCCTTCCCTTCCCCTTCCCTGCCTGTACCGCTGCCCACCCGGGGACTCCCCCCCTTCCCCGGGAACCACGGCACGGGCATGGCAGAGAATCTATGGGTGTGGGTTTTATGCTTACTGACCCAAGCTCTTCCACAGATTCACCCCCTGTTTCAGAAATGGAAACATAAATGATCTGAGCAACTTCAGGCACATTAGTCCAGCCCCCAGAGTACAGAAGGCTTTAGTACAAATTTGGAAGGAAAGAGTCATTACAAACACAGAGCTAAATAGAAAATGACATGAAGTGCAGTACAGGAGATGTCAGGCTCAGCTCATGTTAGGTGCCGGACAGAGGAGATGCTGTAGATCTCTTCTCTCCATGCTCCAGTAAGGTGTCTGATACAGTGCCTCCTGGGAAATTATTAATGAGGACAGGGATTAATGGGGAGAGTGGAAAGTGCACGAGGAATTTGCTAAAGAGGAGCTGACAGCTTGGTGTGCCGCACGCAGCCGTGTCTGGCTTACAGGAGATCGGTCCCGAGGACAACTGGGTAATTTGGTTCCTGACCTCAGCACAGATATTAGGAATGCATGAGTGACAGCGCGGGAAAGCAGCGTCCGTGGAGAGAAGGGAGGATGAGTGCCTCTGATTGAATCTCTGGTGGGATTTATGTGCAATACTCTTCACTCTCGTGGTCCTCTCCTGAAGGGAAATTCAAACAGGGAAAGGGCAGGAGAGGACTCGGCTGCTGCTGCAGGGAATGGAGCACCCATCTGAAGAGAGGGGACACAGCGAACGGCTTCCTTGGGCTGTTAATAAGGAGGTTAAGAGTACGTCAGGGAAGGAGAAGAGCTCTTTAGGTTCAAGCACTATCCTTGCAGAGGGATACTCACTAGGAACTAGGCAGTAATACATTTAGGCTCAAAATCAGGACATGTGAACAAGGTTTAGGAATTCAGGGGGAAAAATAATGTACAGTTTTAAGACAGAGGCTGATACATTACTGTAGGAGATGCTCATATGAGCTGGTTGCCTTCAACAGCAGGTGTCTGAATTAACCCAGGACATCCTTCCCAGAGAGAGATGTAACTGATCCCCTGTATGGTCCCTGTGCCTCCCTGGGGTGGTCTCACGGGGGAGCAGGCTAGTTTGCCGTTCAGTTTTGTTTCATGATGCTCCAGCAACAGCTCTCTGGCCACTCGTGCTGCTCTCCAGCAGGACCTCTCGCCA
>NW_010112418.1:56486-56780 GCF_000699245.1 Pterocles gutturalis | reverse complement strand
GAAAACACATCTTCCCAGCGTGTTCCCAGCAAGAGCCCCCGGCAGGGTCCGGCCACCCCGCAGCACCCTGACGTGTGCCAGGCTCAGGAGTATGAGTACAGCATCTTCTGGAGAACCTCAGCTTTCCACTGGCCGAACCTGACCTCCAACGGCTGTCGCTGGTTTCCCTCTCGTACGCTCAGCAAGCTCCACCAGAACAGAGTGGGAAACATTAAGCAGATCAAAGCTTTGGGACACTGTTAAGGGAAGGAAACAAAGCAAGGAGAGAGGCAGAAAGCTCGTGTCTCCAACGCC
>NW_010112418.1:56029-56443 GCF_000699245.1 Pterocles gutturalis | reverse complement strand
ATACTTGGGCTCCCATGGTCTGGCTGCTTCTTAGGAAAAACAAGCCTCCCATATCCCAATGGCTTCTTGGTGCTGTGCAAAACATAAATAAATAAAGCTTTTGATGTCGGGGGAAGTTGGGGAGCTCAGCAGCCCTGTTTGCACAGCTTTGAAGTGAGGCGAGGCGTTTGCCGAGGTGGGTGGGCAGAGGATGCTGCGGGGAGGAGGAGAGAGGAGCTGAGGTTGGTGTGCACATGGGAGCCTGATGGGCTGGGAGTAACGGGGGTGGAAAGAGATCTCAGTGTCTCATCTTGGCCCCCTCAACACCCAGAGCTGGGGGGAGCAGGGGGAAGAGGCTGGGAGGGCAGCAGGGACTTGGCAGGGAGCGGGGGATTGTCCTGGGCGTGGGAAGATGCCTCTGCCTCTGTCCTCCAT
>NW_010112418.1:55468-55989 GCF_000699245.1 Pterocles gutturalis | reverse complement strand
TGGTTGAAGTGAGGTTCGTGCACACGTGGAGCGCAGGGATGCGGGGGAGTGGGCTTGTGGGGTGTGGTTCACATTGGGGATACAGCTCGAGACCCACTGCAAAAGATGAGAGAGGGGGAGAGAAAGAAGAAACAGAAGGGGAGGGTAAGCGCCCTCCCAGCTCCCAGACGAACTCCCAGCCTGGCTTCGGGTCTCCCACTGGGCTTCGGGTCTCCTCTCTCATGCCATGGAGAGGAATCACCATCTAGTTCCCATTCTGCTGGGAGTGCTGCCTCTCTCCAGGCTGGCTTGGGGATGACCAGCAGGTGGGACCTCCTGCCAGGTCCCACCCCGGTCACCGATCAATGGGGAGCAGCAGGTCTCAGTTGCAGCGGTGGGGACTGCTTGCAAGGAGAGTTCAGGGGATCTGCACTCATCCTAAACCATCGCTGCCCCCCAAAATGCCGTGAGCCACCGTGGAGGTCAGGCTGCGTGGGAATGCACTGTCAGCTGATCCTGGCAGCCCTGGGGAAGCCACAGTG
>NW_010112418.1:50485-55423 GCF_000699245.1 Pterocles gutturalis | reverse complement strand
CCACTGTGCGGAAGGGAACAGAGCAGAGGAGGTGCACGCCGCAGCAGCGGCCGTTTGGCTCAGCTTCCCGTTGTTCAATGTGGCAGCACCTCTTTATCATGTTTTCCAGCTCCCACTCAGCGTTTGACACCCCGACGTATCGCTCCGGCACATAAACTGCTGACTAGGAGCTGGCCCAGGGAGGGATCTGCAGCCCAGAACTGAGCTGGTTTGGGTTCTGAACCATGTCCTGGATGAAAAGCGAAGCTTCAGCTGCCTCCTGAGCGCCGGTGGAAGGGAGTGATGGCTTTCTGCTGGGTATTAAACCTCAGGATATTCCCTCCACAGCTCCATCCACGCTGTCTGCTCAGATACCTGCCGGGGAACGGGAGATGTAGGCGCAGATCTGGCTGCTGGGGAAACCTCCAGGGCAGAAACCAGCGTAGGCACCCGCCTCGAGGGATCTGGGGAAGGTCTCGTGGCCAGCGGCCGCAGGTGGGTCCCCACGGTCTCCTTTGAAGCTGCTCCACTTAGTTTGAACAACGAAGTTTTCGCTGGAGTTGGGATTTGAATCCAAATATAATCCAGAGCTGAGGAGCTTTTCCTCGCCGCTCCTCTTTTTGATCCGTGTTGTTTATATCTCTATAGGTCTCCCGCAGGAAAGCCTGAGGCAGGGAGGGACCCGAGAGCCCACCAGCCTCCCCTCTGCCTCTGCTGCACAACTTCTCTCTAGAAGCCCCTGTTGGTAAATGTACTTGGAGCTCAGCCTTTCCGGGAAGGTCCCGCTCAGGCAGAGCCAATTCACGTTGCACATTTGTTTGTATCCCAGTGGTTTTGGATTGATCGCTACAGAGCTGTGCTTTTTTTCCCCATTTTTTGGTTTTGTTCCAGGATGCCATCCCTCTGCATTTGCTATCGCTTTCGTAACCTTGAGATTTGAGGAGATAAAACCGCTCCTAGCTCTGGCGCTGGCATGAGGACATGGTGGGGAAGCAGCTGTGGCACCGCGGCCAGAGCTGCCGTCCAAAAAATGGGGACGGGCAAGAAGCGCTTGGATGGGTGCGACTGTAACGCAAGCGGGGCTGCGGGGTCAAATCCAACCTTTTGCTGGATGCAAACAGAAGCATTTGGTGGTCCCTCCTTCTGGGCTTCATGAGGCCTCTGTGCTGCCGGTCACGGGGAGGAGAAGGAAGCCCCCCTGGGGACTGGGGCTCGCAGCATCAAGCTTTGAGCTCAGCCCAGTGGGTGACAGGGCAGTGGGACCAGTGACACCACTGCAAAGCCAGTGCCATCAAGCGGCTACAAGGGTGACCATCATCACCATCATGACCATGGGGGTCACCAACGTCCCATGGAGCCACCAGAGATTGACCCAGCAGCAAACTTAGTGCTGGGACCTCTTGCAAAATGGGACAGGGCACAGGTCTGGATAAATCTGGGCTTCACCTCGTCCTTCAAATGGTTTTGCACAGACTGGGACACTAATGGATGGAGAATATCTCTTGGTGACATGCTCCAAGGCACCCTCAGCCACCAGCACCACTGGTACCAGGGTGGCAGGAGGGCTGCGGAGATCATACAGCAGTGCCAGCGAAGGGAGCCCTACCAGCTGTCAATCAGCCTGATGATCGCCCCTCCTTGCAGTGGCTGCTGTGGGGGGGGTGGGGGGGCAGGTATAGGTCTGGGCAGGGGGTGGGGGAGGTCCTGGGTGGTGTGGCTCTGCTCCTGGCCTGCTGGAGAGGAAAGGTTTGTGAAGCTTTTGGTGGTGGGCTTGGTTGGGTTATTTTAATGCTATTTTAACCTTTCCCTCCCTCATTTTGAGCAGCTTGGGGCCAATTTTGTTTAATTGGGTTTCTCTGGGGGGGCTGCAGTGGGGTATCTGCTGCTGCACTGCTCCTGCCCGTGGGAAGAGCTGAGAGTGTGCCCCAGGGGAACCTTCACCCCACGGGTGGCTTCTGTGCTTGCTCCTGCCAGAGCCCCCCACTGAAAAACCTGTTCCTTGCAGAGAGCCCATGGTGCTGGATGGAGCCCATGGTGTGTGAGGATTTAGGAGGCACCCCAGGAGCCAGCTCCATCCTACCAGGTAAGGAGTGCGTCTGGACCTGCCTAAATTTGGGTGCTGCTGGGGGGTAGGGATGAAGGGGAGCAGTGCTGGAGGACTTCCCCTGCAGTCCTGGGGGGATCAGTTTAATTGCCCCAAACACCTGATTCCAGTCTGCTCCAGCGGGGTGATGGATGGGCAGCGGGGTAGACCTGTTCTCCAGCCTGAGGTCTCCTCTCCCAGGGTGTGGCTCTGCCTCCCGAGGCATCGCTTTCACTGGAGGGCTGGTGGAGGGGAGAGCTCCTAGCTTCAGCACAGGCTGTGCGCAACCAGGCAGCCGCAAAATCGCCTCTGGTTTCAGTCGAGGAATTAATGCCAAGAAGCGAGTTGCAGCCCTGCGTCTCCTTCTGAAGCATGAGGTCTGAAATCACCCCAGGGCTGTTGCAAAGCCAGGCTCAGCCCCTGGGGGCAAGAGGGGGAACCATCAGCATCTCAGGCACACATGTCTGGTGGGGTCCGAGCTGCCATCGGGGAATGGACAGCTGTTCGGTATCTGCTCTGTGGTCTTTTTCGCAATAAAACCCTAAAGTGATTGTAGATGATAGCAATGTTATAGGAACTGCTGTTTGCATAATCGTTATGCAAATCGAGATGGATAACCAGCTTTAACCAGCCCCAGGTTGCTTTCAAGTGCCTCTTTCTCAGCTGGTACTTCAATCACTTAAAGGACAAAAAAGCCCCAACCACTAAAGCTGCTAACTTTCTTCTCTTGGTGAAGTGCTTCACCGGGGCAGGGAGGGAGAGGAGGTGACGTGTGCGGGGGCACTGCAGTACCCAAGTGGCCTGGTGGGGTCACTGGTGGCTTTCACATCCAGAGGGTCTGTCCAGAGCACAAAGCCCTCGACTTGGAACTGGAGGAGCCCAGTGTATGCTCGGCTCCATCCCAGCTTTCTTGAGACCTTTGGAAAGTCTCTGCGCCTTCTTCATCTGGAAGCACTTTATGGGATTGTGAGGACAGCTGCGTAGCAAATAATGGGATGTTCAGGTGATTTATTGGCAGCTAAGCTGCTCCTGTGTATCTGAGGGGTTAAGAAGTTTAACTGTCTCCTGCTAGAAAAGGTATCTAAGGTATTAACTATAACTGCGTGGAGGAAAGTGAAATAGATATCTTACTCCTGCTGTCGCTCCCTTCCCGAAATGGAGGGGTCAGTCCTGGAGCACCCCATCCCTCCTGCTGCGCGAGGGGGTGGGGGAGCTGGACTGGGGTGTGTTCATCCCTCCCCTTCCCTCTCCTCTCTTCTTTCCCCTCCTCCTGTGAAGTGCTTTCAGTGCAGTAATGGTTCAGTGGCTGGTGCTGACAGCCCTTCCTGGGGAGCCGGCTGATGTTAATTCATCACCGGCCCTTGCTGCTGGAGTGCTGCTGCAGAGCGAGCCTGCATCCCTTATGAGATGCTGCTGCTCGCCCGTGCCTTCCCCGCCAGCCCTGCGCTGCTGCGGCCACCCCTTCTCACTCACTGCTGTCTCTTCTCTCCAGTTCTGCTGCCTCCTGCCAGCCCTGCTTTCTCCTTTTCCTCTTGCCCATCTTGCATCCCTGATTGGGATGTCTTCTGGCTGCTTCCCAGCTCTCAGCCTCCCTAAGGAGAGACGGGGCATTAACCCTTAGACGCATCTCATTTTGCTCTCTGCAAGAAACCTCATGGTTGTGGTCCTTGTAGACCAGCTTGTGTGTGCCCATCTGCCCTGGGTTTGTGCTGGGCTGGGTCAGGAGCAGGAGTGGCTTCTTGGTGATCCGCAGATGCCTGCGTGATGCAGCAGTGCAAAACCTCGGCTCTTCTCCCTCCCCAGACCCTGCGAGTCCTGACTAAGCAACTGCTCCTCTCTGCTGCGTGGTTAAGGGATATCACTGCCTGTCCCCAGAGAAAACAGATTAGAAATAGCACTGGGTAACCCAGGTAAGGACTTCTGTCAAGTGGAGAGGCGTCAATACATTATGGGGGACATGAAGATGTCATGCATAGACCTCATTAGTGACAGCTGCCCCAGGGCTTGGTGACAACCTGCCTGACCCCCCTGGGTGTGTTTCAGCATCTCCCAGCCCCGCTGACACAGTGACTCCGCTTTGCTGCACCCCCTTGCAGACTCCCTGGCTGGGAAGTTGGGGCCAGAAGGGCTGCGGGGTCCCCTGAGAGCAGGGCTGGAGCTGTGGTGGTGGAGGAACTGGCTGGTGGCCCTCGGGATGGGGGAAGTACGTGGGGCTTGAACCAAGTGCCCTGGGCACATGGCTCCGCAGAGCAGTGATGCAGAGTGAACAGCATGGCAGTCCTCTGCGGGTCCCGCGACTCGGAAATCGTCCCCGCTGGAGGTCCGAGTTCCAGCATGCCGTGTCTCTGACCAGGCTGACAGCTGCTGTCTCAGCCTCTGTCTTGCAGAAGATGAACCTCTGAGTTAACCAAAGGAGGGGTTTGTCCTGAGCCCTTCTCGAAGTCTGGGCTCAAACACGAGGAGGCACGTAGAGAGGACCTCAGTTTGCTTGAATGAGGACCAAGGTGATTCGGCGGCTGTAGCTCTGTGTCTGGCCACGAGGAGAAGTGCTGATGGGCTGGAATTGGCTGAAAGTCTCCTGTGGTTACCAGTGTGTGAAAAGAAAGGGCCAACACCCCTCCTGTGGCTGCCGGACTGGTGGGGATGGTGGTGAGGGTGAGACACTGGTGGGTGCGTGGAGGCACAGGTGATGCTGACCTGCAGGAGCCTGAGGCTCTAAAGCTGGAGAAGGGGTGAGAGCTTGCTTCAGTGTTATAAGGTTTTGCTGGCAAACAGGCTAAATTGCTGAACCATCTGTTTGCGAGCTTTAGGGAGATGATTTAAGAGTCGGGGGTAGGAAGAGGGGGTGACTTCGGGAACACTTTGTGTCTTGAAGA
>NW_010112418.1:40099-50468 GCF_000699245.1 Pterocles gutturalis | reverse complement strand
CAATAACGGATGATTTCATAGCGCGGTGCCTGCGCCCGCTGCAGCCCAACCCGCCAACAAACCTCATCGCCACTGACAGAGGAACATTAATTGCTGGCTGAGAAAAATGAAAAATAACAAGAAAACCCATGATTGCCTGAAGTAGGAGCGAACATGATTTGATTTCAGCCTCTGCCTGCTGTGTGGGTCTGCCCGGATGGCAGGACAAGGCGGTTAGCAATGTGTTATACTCCCAGTGTTGTGGAACTGGGCTTTTTTTGGTTGCATCCTCAGTAGTGCACAGGTGTAGGGAGGAGGGAGAAAACAGGCAAATAAATGTGGTGGTGAATGCTAAAAAAAGGGAATGTGTTACCTAAAAATACAAGTAGCAGTTGGAAGAAATCAAAGAAACTAATGGACTATGAATGACCAGAGGGGTCAAAGACAATAAGAAAGCAGTTGACTAGAGCAGGGAATTTATTTCTGTGTCAAAAAAAAAAGGTTCTGCTGGTAGAGACAGATGGTAAATTGTAAATAGAGTGGAAAAGGTAGGGATGCTCCATAGACATTCCAGATCCAGAAGAAAGGAGGCAGGAGGATGGATTTGCCCCAGACAGTGCTGTGGCTGGTGTATAAACCCACCGCGTGTAACACCCTGGAGAGCAGCTAACGTTTGTCATCCTGAGCGTGGAGCCCTGAAGGAGGCAATTCACCACATTGCTGCTGCTTCCACCCAGATCTTCCCAAGCTGGGAGATTCCCAGGAGCTAGAGGGACCCCGGTGTTATTGCAGCTCTTAGGGAGGAAATCAGGTCCCCATGGGGCAAAGTCATGAGAAAATCCATTAGAAATGTTTCCAGTGCCTGCTCCTTCACTGGTAATACCTTTGCAGGTTGGCATGGCTTGGTGAAGGGTGGGTCAGACCCAGCTGGGGTCTTAGGGCAGGTCTCTGGTCTGGAGCCATCCACATGGCTGTGGGGCATTAAGATTGGGGTGTATTAAGAGTTCTTCAAGACTTTAGGCTTAGTAATATGTGGCCTCTTGTTTCCTCCAGGTGTATTGCAGAGAATTAAAAGGGTCCTGATTTGCTGGGTGGGTTGTTGATGGCTTTCAAGATGCAGGTGTTAATGGAGGGATCGATGAATGTTTTCGTTGGGATGGCCCATGGATTCTCTTTGTGGTTCAGTGTCATTTAGTATCTTGCTGAGGAAAAGGTACAATTGTGGGTGTGCTGTGAAGGCGGCACAGCGAGAGGAGAAAATACTGAGCAGGAGGGGCCCCTCTGGCAGCAATGGGATTAAATTATCCCCCCGTTGGGTCAGACAGGGCCACGCAAAGCTGCTGGGAGCCAAGAAAACACATTTTATTTATATGTACCTGCACAGGGCAGAAGATCATCCTGTAAAACGGTGGGTAGCCAAAGAGCTCTGCTGCCAGCTCCGATAACCACCCCAGGGCTCCTCTCAACACCCAGCGAGCCCAGGACCGGGGGGTCCCAGGTGACCCCGTCCCAAATGGTGGGTGCCCTGGGGCAGAGCTGTGGGAAGGGGGGGGGTCCATGGTATGTGTCTGTTAGCTGCAGTCGGTGTTAGCTGGAGTAACTGGTGTTGTCCCTGGGGCTGATGGCTAGGTGTTCAACGTGGAAGCGGGTCAAGTGAGTTGTTCCAAGAAGCTGCGAGGTCAGGCCTGGAGCAAGGTGTGAAAAGCACGAGGTGAGAAGGGAGGGGATGGATCTGTTGTGTGATGTGTAAATGTGGGATCTGGGGGGGTTGGGTGGCTTCTGGAGGAAGGCTGGCCCCAGGGACAGCCCTGACAGGGCTGCAGAAGCTTCACTCCATCAGCATCCCTGTAGGGCCCGGAGGCGATGGACGGGTCTCGCACCAGCTCGCTTCGGATCACACTTTATCCTGGAAGGCGACTAATCATTGGAACAGTGTGAGCTGTTCCCATTCCCCTGGGAAGCAAAGGGGCTGGTCTGTCCCCCCCCAGTCACCCATCTCTCGTCACAGCTGTGGTTCAGAGGGGCTGGCTGGGGCATTACATGTGGTTTTTTCTTTCTTAAGATGAAAACTAAATAACCCTCTGAGCCCCCTGCTCCCACACTGGAATCACAACTGGCCATGAATAATTTATCTTCAAATAATTAATTATTCAGCTCATTTCTTCATTAGCTGAAGAACCTGAACTCAATTAGCTGCTTACCTCCACAAAAACCCCTTTTTCTGAAGCAATTAAATAAAATATGAGCAGCTCTTTGCCAAAAAAACCCCCCACCCACTGCTGACCCTTTATACCAGGTTCTCAGAGACCTTTCTGTGTGCGGTATTCCCGCAGTGACTGAATGGGATCAAGGCTCCTCTGTGCTCCCCCAGAGACAGTCCCTACAAAGCTGATGGGATTCACCCATCACTGGGGACTCTGGCTGACCTCTCCCAGCCCGACATCCAGAGCTGCTTCATTTAAACTGCTGTACTCATGTGGGATGCTGCTGCCTTCTCGTGTCTCTAAAATATTGTAATATTGTGGTTGTGTATCCTTGTGCCTTTTAAAAATGTATTCTTTGGCGTGAGACTGGCTCCTGTCCTGCGGGCTGGGGGTGTGAACCGGGACCCGCCTGTCTGCTCCTGCCCTCACGGCTGTGTTGGCAGAGCTGGGCAAAATGGGCGTGCCTGGATTTTTTTTGGGGGAAAAAAATACTAGGAATTGGCAACTCTTGTTGCTCTCCTTTCCTTGCCCATTGTGCCTGATCTCGCCCTTCTGCTGGCTCGCGTGGCACAACTGTAGCTGTCCAGGTAGTGGGGGAGTCTTCTGCAAAAAGCTCCTTGCAGGAGTTCTCTGGTTTTCCATGCAGCCACTGGATTTTGCTGGTGGCTGGTAGACCAGCAGCGCCCTGGGCAGGGCCTTTGAAGGCATCTGCAGAGCTGGGTGTTTACCTGCCGTGGTTCGTCGCTGCCTGGAAGGAGTGCGGCCACCCTGCGCTGGGTGACGGCTGCACCGTGTCCGCTTGCCGGAATGAGTTCATCGGTGACGTTGTGCCTGCGGAGCGATGTCGTGATGTGACTCATCGCGGTGCTGGCTAGCCTGTGCTCCGGTTGAAGTCATTTGGGGAAAAATAATGATGGTGATAATCAGCTGTGCCCAGGTGCTGTTTCCTCTGCCAGAGCAGTTCATCTGCCGGCGGTGGGCTGGTGCTCCCGGGTGGGTCACGGCTGAGCAGCAGGTCTTGGCTTTTCTCTCCAGCACTTCATGGTTACATGACCATCTCAATCCTATCTCTTTATGCTTTCATTTTAAGGGGCAAGAACCTCTCTGTCGTACCACACCATGCTGAAAGCCTCTGCTGGTGTTTTATAACTCCCAGTGCTCTCAGCTGTGTTGTCCTTGGCCTTGCTCTTTCTCTCCTCCTCTATTCAATATCAATCCACGCTCTGGGGTCAATCCTTTTTTTTCCCCTCTTTGTTCCACTGTCTCTCGCAGCCGGAGGAGCCTGTCGCTCGGGTTGTGCAATCCATCCTGATTGCTTTCTCTGAAGAAGTCTGTGTAACTCCGCAGAGCTGGAGCACGCATCTGCCTTCCCCCCTCCTCCGCTTGCTCAGAGCCCGCTGCTCCAAGAGTTTCTGCACCCATCCACTTGCAGCTTTTAAGATCAGCTGCAGCAGACTTGGCAAGGAGGGCGCTGGAGATGTGTCAGGGATGCTTCCTGGGGGCGGTGATCTCTGATTTCCCATCTGTGTGCAGCCAGGGCCAGGTCAGCCAGGAGCGGCTCCGGGCTGCGGAGGTGTCGGGTGAGGGCGGGCGGCTGGACGTGCCTTTTGCTCCCATGGGAGAAGGAGCTTGGGGAAGGGCCAGAGCTGGGACAGGCAGGCCAGTAATTCCTGCTCTTTGCAGTGGGTTTGGAAATACTCAGCAATCCATGGCTTGCAATAGCAGCTCCTCTCTGGCAGGTGCCAGGCTAGCCCAGCAGAGACAGCCTTTGGGAGCTGGAGGAGACACCTCCGTTTTGGTGACCTGGGGACTCTGGGGCCATGGTGAGCTGCTGCAGCTCAGCCATGAGGGTGCAGGGTGCCCTGGGGTGTCCTGGGCCATAGTGCAGTGCCGGGGTCCCGACCAGCTCCCATGTTCCCGCGGTGTCCCTGTGTGCCGCAGCTCACGGATGCGCCAGCCGTGCCTGCTCCTGGCACTCATCCTGCTGGGCCAGAAATGAGGTGGCTTCAGCTGGCTTTTCTTGGATGACTTCTCGAGATACCCTGTACCTCCAGTCAGTCTCTTTTCTTCTACTGCAAGCTGTGTCTGTGTTGGTTTCCCTGCTGCCATCAGGGTTTCAGTCCACTTGAGTGATCCTGAAACTTGCTGATGCAGCGTTCTGGTTGCGCTGGTGTGCTTATTGCCACATCAAACCTCCCATCCCCTGGTCACCAGCGTTTAACCCTGCTTTCATCTCCCACTGCCTGTGATGGCAGCTCCTCTCTTTCTCTCCATGTTCTGTTTGAGGTGCAGTTTTGCTTGAGCCAGCTTTGTCAGCTCTGCATTTCTGCTGACCCTAGTGATGCAAGCTTTATCACGCTCCTTTTTTTATGCATTTGTATTCTGTATTCTTTTGCTTTATACCAGAGCCAAAAGGGCCTTGGAGTTGATGTTGCTACGTTCTGCAGCTGCATGCTCTGTACACCCTGAACCTTTGGTCGAGTCCATGCAGAATTCCTCTGTGTGTCCGACTTTGGGCGATTCCCTGGCTGGCACCTATCCTGGTGTGATGCAACCTGCGCCTATCACAGAGCCTTTGCTGGAGGCTGCAGGTGGCTTTCTGCGTTTGTGCCTCAATCTGCTGGCTGTATCTTTGTTTTTCATCGGACACACGTTGGCAGGTTGTAATGACTGCTTTTATCTCTTCTTTTGGCAATAACTAGGCTTCTTCAGACAGCTTTTGCAAATGCTAACTTCCCTTTCTGCAGTGATCTTCCTTCTTGGATTTCAGCTGGTGGAGATGAGGCAGTGTGCTGAAGGGTATGCATCTTGCAGTTGCCTTCATCAGATTTAGTGGGGTTGCTCGCTGCTTGGTTCTTCCAGGGCTCTGCATTTTCTCATGGAAAACTTTGCTGTGCCTGGAGGGCACGAGGACTCGGAGGAGGGCTGTGCTGCTGCGACCAGGGAAGGAGGAGGCAGAGGCGGGGGATGGCTGTGGGGTGGCCTGTCTCTGGCTGCCTGGGGTGCAAACAGAACCTGAACCATCAGTGGGGTCACCTCAGGGGGCTGCTGAAGTCGTCACCTGGCTGCATTGGTGCAGCCACCTCCCCACTGCCCATGGGAAGAGCCGCTCCCAGGGCTGGGGAGGGATCGGTGCCAATCCCAGATGGACAGGACATCCCTGGAGAGGTGCCACCACAGCACCAGCAGAAGCCACTTATTCCATCGCCTCCCAGGGCTGGGCCTGCTCTCCCACCATCCTCTTCCTCACTGCAGCCCCTTCCTGGGGGGAGCATCGCTGTGAGCACCAAACCCCCTCTGGGGCCCTTGTACCTGGGGTCAGCAGCGTGGTCCAGCCCAGGGTTTGTGTTGCCAAGCAACCCATCTCCATCGCTGGGTTTCCATGGTGACAGCAGGACATGAATGGGGGGTTCAAGCCGAGCAGATGCTGGGTCTGACAGAGCTGCACCCCTGCCCAAAAGGTTCTCCCAGGCCTGTGGGTGCAGGAACACGAAGGGTGCAGGATCTCGCTCCACCCTGGGCATGGGGAGGGTGCAGGTGGGTGCACATGGGGAAGGGAGGAGCGGGTGATCTTGGTGGACTCAGACCTGTGCAAGGGGGGGTTCAGGGACGCCAGCTTGAAAGCTCAGTGCTTGGCCATGACTGGGTGCCTTTGTGCAGCAGGGAGTCGCTGAAGGCTACGGGAGCAGGAGTCGGGCAGGGAGAGCGCAGTGTGAGCCTGTGAGGGAGATCCTGCTTGATCGCTGCCCTCTCTGCTGATCACAGGCTGCTCCGGTGTCCCTGTCCCCTGGTGCCAGTCTGTCTCATTCACAATTACCAGCCTGCTTGGCCACAGCATCCCCTGCGCTGGCTGGTGGATGCACGGGGAGCACTGGTCAGCGTGGGGGAGAAACACCCCCTGACTTTTCTCCTTCCAGTTGTCTGGAGTCTGGGTGGCAGCGCCCTGTCTCGAGTGCTGTGTCAGCTGCGGGTGTGCTCCTTGGCAGCCTCCCCCAGCGGGTACCCCTGGGCATAGAGCAGCATCCAACATTGCTCGGGGTTTCTGGGTGCTTTGGCTGCTCTGAAGACAGCTTTTCTCAGAGTGTGAAATCCATTTTGGTACAGGGCTGTTGGCAGCATGGCTCTGTGGGGCTCAGATTGCAGCGGGCACGAGGAAAGATGAAGTCCCAGATGGGTGGTGAGGATTAGGGCAGGAGAGAAAGGAGGAACTTGTGCTCATGCCCTGTGCCAGGAGTATTCAGCCTTGTTCAAGAACAGTCCCCGCTCTTTCTGGTCCAGGAGATGCTGGGTTTACCCTTCTAATCCCATTAGGCATGGCAGGGGCTGGAAGGACAAGTGCATGGCAGCTTGTCTGCTGGATTGGGGCTGGGAGCTTGGGGAATGTGTGCTAGAGGGGGACTGGGGGGACTTTGCACATCAGCTGGCTGTTCTTGCTGCCCCTCTGCTTTGGAGAGAACATCTGCTGCCCAAACCCTCAGCGGCTGCTGACCCTACCCTGCCCAGCCCGCCTTCTCACCCTTCATCCCCTGGGCAAAAGTGCACAAAAACCCCCTGAAAGCACCTGATCTGGTTGGGGTGTGCATGCAGAGCACCTGTGGTCAAGGCTTCCAGTATGAAATGGTAACAGGTCCTCCTCCACCCAGAGGAGACCCAGGGCACGTTACAGAACAAACCCAGAGGGCTGGTAGGTAAGATCTCCTGGGCAGTGACGCTGGGACATCTATTTTGGTCCTCTGCTGCCATGGACACATTATCTCCCAGCCCCTTCCATGGGCTGGCTCCTCAGGCAAGATCTCGGATTGCGATGCCAAGGCTGGATCACGGGAATAATTGGACATTTCCTTCTGCAGTTATTCACAGCCGGTTTCTGCCCATTTGTCCTCATGCCAAGGTTGTCTTCTGGCTTCAACAGCTTTTCTCCCTTCTGTGTATTTAGACCCTGATGTATTTATAGCTGACAGTGATATTCCCTCTTGGCTTTTGTTTTGCTAACACAGGCTCCCTCCTCATGGTCTCCCTGCCTCCTGAACGCAGGTGGCCAGATCCCAGGTTGTGTTTTTTTTCCTTCCCCTACGAGTGGGATGTGCTTCTCCCCGCTGTGTACCCAGGCTGTGTTAGTCTCACTCACAGCCATGTGGCAGAGTTGTCTCGTAATCCTTCAATCCACCTGGCCCTCTTTCTGAGGGACTGGCAAAAATGCAAAGAATTCTTTTAATCCAAGTACCTGGCCTTACACCTCACGCTGTTGCACTACAATTTCATTCCATTTCTAGGGTACTCAAGTCTTGCAGTACAATATCCCAGCTTCCTCGTTTGCAACCGATCTCATCTGAATTTTCCCCTGGGGAGCGAGGGCTCTGCCCAAAGCGGGCTGGGTCTCGCTGTATGCCTTGGGCAGATGAAGAGATTTTTATTTTAATGATCAACTAAAAGGAGGATTGCTACATGGAGGCAGTGGTCCTCTGGTGCTGCCGTGGTCCTATGGTGGTTCCCATTTGTGGATGGTCTGAAGCCACCTTTGAGATGTGGTGCCTGATGTCATGTTGCAGTTTCTCATCTTTGCTCGCTGTTAACGCCTCCCTGGCTTTTCTCTGTCCCAGCCCATGCAAGGCTGCTTCTGTGTGTTCCTCTAGTCTTCATCTTCAGGTGCTTGAGCTCTGTCCAGGTGGATGCCAACAGTTGTTCCTGCAGACAGAGGGGATGCAGTAATCCACTTAATCTGGTGTGATCTCCCCTTGCTGAGCCCTTGGAACGTTGTTCACTCGCTTTCAATTAGCCCTGCTGCCTGGATCTGCTGGGAAGCCTCATCCTCTACGAGATCAGATTAATGGGCTCGTGTCTCCTGTTTAAATACAGCCCCCACATGTGCTGTATGCCAAACCAATAATACTTCATCTTGAAGTAATGAAAATAATAGCCAGCAGAAAAGCTTCCTTTGTGCCTGTTCTTCACCACGCCGGGGAGCTGCTTGCTCCTGTCTCCCACTTACCCGTTCCACTTCTTCTTTTATTTCTTCCCTCCATGGGCAACCTCGCCCTGGTTGAGAACTGAGGTCAAGTGGTGCTGGAAGGTGCCCTGAGTTAGTTTTTAATCTTTTTTCCTATTCTTCTCACATAACAGCCCTTGTTCTTTCTCTCTGTAAGCCAGAGAGGTTCTGAGGCTCTGTAACTAGCTGTTCATTTCAATACCTTTTTTTGCAAGGTCTAACTCTGACTTGACACACTTTCCACTTTGTTGAAAGCTTGGTGGCCTCCATGACCTCCGTTCCAGGGCTCCTCTCTTCCAACCTGTGCAGGGTCCCTGCTTCTTCCTAACACCTCAGCCCTTTGCCTCACAAGCTTTTCTTTGCAAACTTTTATTTTCAGTTTCTCTTTCTCCTGCTCAGGATTTCTTGCAGCTCCGACACCTTTTCACGTGATGCAGTTCCAGGCATCCTGCATGTTTGTGTCCGTGACCTCTCCAGCTGATTTGACTAACCCATTCCTTTTGTTTCTTTGCATCTGCTCTGCTTGAAATCAAGATCCTCAGTTGCAGCCTTATTTTCATTTATTCATTTACTTAATCACAAGTTGATTTAGGTCAAAGTATTCAGTCCAGGTCTCAATTCTGCAATCAGCCCTTCCATAATATCTCCCTTTCTCACCAAGACTGAGCCTAAATCATCATTGCCTCATGGATTCATGTCAACACAAACCTGCCAGCTCTCACATCCAGCGTTATCTGCTCTATGGCTGCGAGCTTTCCAGAGTCCCCTGTAGAGCAGAGACTGTGGAGTGGTTTCCACAGCGTAGATGTCTGAAGTGCCTCACCAAGAATTGCTGCTTCATCTCCCGGAGGGGAGGTTTGCTGTGTGAAACGCTCACAGCCTGGTCCCCCTATTCCCAGCAATTCCTAGGAGGAAGATTATCCCAACCTGGTTGTCCAAACCACTTTTTCCCTTTTCTCACCTCTTTGGGTTGTCCACCAATCCCTCATGTGTGTCTCCTCCATAGCACTGGTCTCCAGCAGGTCCTTAGTGAATCCCATCGCTGCTCCCGTTGCACTACAGCCCAGCACCACTGGATGGGACCAGCCAGCACCTGAAGGCGTTGGTCCTTAGCACCTACCCTGAGCTGAGCTCTGTCCCCCCATCGAGCCCTGTCTGCTTGTGCAGGGTCCTCTGGCCAAAGCTGAGGGAAGGCAATGGGAACTCCTCCACTTTCAGGGCTGTCTATCTCAGAGCTGGAGGTGGGTGGGAGGCCGGCAGGCACAGCGCAGGCAGGGCACTGGGATTAGATCTCTGTAACCCCAGATTGGTGCCCCTGGTTCAGCATGGGGTGGCGGAGGTGGCTGGGCTGGACTCTGCAGGTGGAGGCACCAGGCTGCTGGCTCTCGGGACACTTGATTTTCTGACACAGCCTCTTTTTCCCCCTGACGAAGCAGTGGTATAAATGAAACACGTATCTCGGAGAACGCATCCAGTAGGCGCTTGCTCACAGAAGGCTTGGCTGGATCAATCTGACCTCCTGGGTCAGGGTGACGTGTGATATAAATGGCCAGAAGAGCAAAATCGAGCTGGGAAGGTTGTCAAGAAGGCTAGAAAGGAAATCTTCTTGTGCTCAGCTTTTGGGTTCTTGTGAGATAAAGCTGAATTTTCAGCAGCTTAGGGCAAAATGTAATTTTCTGGTTGGCTTTACTTGCAGTCCACCTGACTGCTCTTTTCCCCCTTGCTGCTCCGTGTCTGAGACGCCTGCATCCCTGCTCCCCCTTCTGCGCTCCAGCTGCTATCCCAGACCCTTGGAGGATCAGACCTGAGCCTGACAAGCCACCGCCGTCCCACCATGGGTCTGGACCCAGCCCCTGACCGCCCGGGGAGCCGCTGGAGCCCTGCGTGTCAGCACGTGGCAGGATGGGGTCCGCTGGGGAGGTGGGTGAAAGGAGGGGCGAGGACATCACAGCAAATAGGAGCTGACTGCCCAATAATTGTGGACAACAAGGCTTTTCAGCAGGGCCATAAATCAATGGCAGATGGAGACACAATGGTTGCTGGTTATTGATTTCTTTTTTTTTTTTTCCTGTTTTGTTCCCCCCATTTGCTGCCTGGCAGGGGCGAGGCTCTGGAGGCAGCGCTGCAGGGGCTCTGTCTCCGCTCGGCAGCTTGCCCACCTTCCTGCCCCGCTCGAGCTGCGGTGCTGGAGGGCAGTGCT
>NW_010112418.1:33744-40073 GCF_000699245.1 Pterocles gutturalis | reverse complement strand
TGCCCGCCTTGCTGTGCCTGAACCGGGCTTGGTGTCCCCAGTGCTGCCTGTGAGCCTGGGGAGGATGAAGGCTGGAGGCAGGGGGAGGGATGGGGCTAAAAAAGGGGCAGAGCAGAGCTCTGGCCAAAGTCCCACCCCAGCGTCTCCAGCAAGCCACCTCCACCCTGCCAGCAGCTCTCCCAGGGCCCTGCTGGTCATCCCTGACTCCTCATGTTCTTTTGAGGAACACATCACTCCTTGTTTCTTCTCATCTCTCCCTCTACCCCTTGCAGCTGGGATTTAAGGGACCTGCCTGGTGTCCCTCTGCTCGGAGGGACAGCTGTGGGGAGACACAAACCTTGCACTGCTTGGGGGTGATCAGAGGGATACTCTCCACCCTCACAGCTACCAGGGCTGCTAGGGGAAGGATGGGGTGTCCCGTGGACCAGAACAATGCTGCTGAGGGAAATCCAGCCCATGGGAGCGGGCAAAGCCTTGGGTCTGTGGCCAGACCAAAGTGCTAGGAAATAGAGCTGGGTTTTATTTTTTTTTCTTCTTTCTTCTCTGCTTAACCTTTTTTTAAGACCTTCCCTCCACCTCCCATGCTGTTGGGTGGCTCAGCTGTCCAAGGAAGGTCTCTGTGCAATGTCCATGTGGCATTTTGGGTAATGAGGGGCTCCCATGCCCTGAGCTTACTTGGTCCTTGTGGGCGTTGCAGTGATGGTGAGGGTGTTGCTATCCTCTGGTGCATGAAAGCAGTGTTATCCACGTAGGGGAGGGGGGATATCATTTTAGTAATGGCTTTCTTTCCAGGATGAAAAGCTCTGCTATTAGAGCTGCTCTGGGCAGTATTTTTTTTTTCCCTTCCCTTTTGTTCAGGGCTGTGCAGAGCACTTTGGAATTCATAAACTGGTAATTTATTGAACAAGTCTTTGGAGAAGGGAAGTAATGAAAACTGCCATATAAATTACGGGGGTGTTGGGGATCCTATTGCTGGCAGGAGCACGGCAGCTCTGTGGCATCTGCCTGGAGACACCCACCAAGGCGCAGACACCTTGCAAAGCCCTGCCAGGGGCAGGTGGAAATGGGATCGGGGCTGCCAGAAGTAATCCAGGAGCCATGTCCTTGGGAGATGGAGCTATGCTCACAGCCGAGCAAGAAACACCATGTGCTGGTCCTGTAAGGGGCAGGGGGATTTACTGGTCCCATAGCATCAGTAGCCCCTGGCCCAGAGGGGCTGTAGGGACCTTTTTGTTGACCCTCAAGTCCCAGCTTGGTCTAGTGAGATGTGGGTGTGATGGCCGCACGTGGCAGCTCGTCCATGTGCTCCTGGGCTGGGAGCAAATCCTTGCAACACACCCCTGCAGCTCAGGTCATAGAATCACAGAAGGGTTTGGGTTGGAGGGGACCTTAAAGATCATCTACATCCCACCCCCCTGCCACGGGCAGGGACACCTCCCACTAGCCCAGGTTGCCCAAAGCCTCATCCAGCCTGGCCTTGAACCTCTCCAGGGACGGGGCATCCACAGCTTCTCTGGGCAACCTGGGCCACTGCCTCACCCCCCGCACAGGAAAACATTTCTTCCCAATATCTCATCTCAATCTCCCCTCTTTCAGCTTGAAAGCTCATCCTCATCCTCTCCCTCCACCCTCTGGTGAAGGTCACCCCACTGAGCCTGCCAGGGGAAGGTGGTAGGATCTTCTGGTGACAGAAGCGTTGGGTTTGGTTTCCCAAAGCCTGACCCTGCTAAACCCTCTGTGCCCACGTGCTGTGGAGCAGGAGCCTCTGTCGGACGTGCTGGGAGGAGCTGGGATGCAGGATGAAGTGAAGCATCGGCCGTGAGAGGTGGGGGCTGGATTCATGTGCAAGCTGGGGCCAGGGGCACCTGGCAGAGGTAAGATTATTGCAAGCTGCAGCGTTTTCTTTGTCTCTGGTTAATCAGGGTAATGGGCTGTTCACCTCCAGGTCTTGGCTCCCGTTCAGCGCTCTGTCCTTGCACGGCCATCGGGGAAGGGGGTCGGGGGGACAGCCCTCACTGGTGGGGTGGCAGCGTGGGCACTGCCCATGGGCATTCCTTGGGGCTATGGGGCGAGGAATTGGGGCAGGAGGATTGGGGTTGTCTCTTTTTATAGCTACTGGAAACCCCTGTCTGCTTCCTCCAGCCCAAAATGCTCCGTGGCCACGGATGCTCGGGCTCGCTCCACCTCAGCAGGGAAATCCTTAGTGAGAGGGAGACAAAATATTAATGTGGGCTCACCGAGCTTTTCCTCCTGCTGTGCAAAGGCAAAAGCCCATTTTCTGGATCATCTGATCCTGCATTGCTGTTAGGAGACCCCATACATGTGGCTTCTTGCCCCCGGCTGTTGGAGGTGGTCACTGCTGAGCCCACCGTACGTCTGGTACATCTGCACGGGTCTGGTCCTGGGAAGGAGGGAGGTTCGGTCGAGCGTTTCCAAGCCAGAGCTCCTGGAGAACCGTGCGTGATGCTGAGCAAAACACTCGCAGGGAGATGCACCCGGCTGTGGCCACCAGGTCCGAATGGAAACTGGTTTTGGGTTTAAAATGGTGTTAAAAATGCCTGAGAAAGGAGAGATGCGAGGTTTGTACCTGAGCAGCATAAATAAATGAATTAATGAATGGATTAAATGTAAATTGTGGCAGCTTTAAAATGAAAGTCATAGTTTCCAAAAGTGCTTTTAACCGGTACTTATTTCTGCAGCAATATAACTGCCAGCAAGAGCTTAATTCATTATCACCAGAACAAAATGAAGACCCTGTAAATTTGAAGTCCAATTTAATTTCCCCAGAAAGAGCTTTTTTTCATCTTTCTTTCCCTTTCCTTTCTCTCTGCCCAAGGAAAGAGGATTTCCATCACTTAGAGCTGTTGTGTGCCTCCTGCAAATGGGAATTTCTCAGCTCGCCCAGCTGTGGGCACCCACTTGCCGGGAGCGCGGTGGGTCCGTGCGCTGGGGCTTTGTGCTGCACATCGGTTCTGCAAAAGGCCAGCGTTGCTTTGGAGAGTAGAGGCTGTGAATCAGTCCTGGATGGGGAGGGAAGCGGAGGCTCAGAGGGGAAAAAGCAGCTTGTCCCAGGTTGTCTTGGGTTCGTGGCAAAAGATGGGTGAGGACCTGAGTGCCCGCGTCCCAAACTCCTGCCCAGCCCCGTGGCCATCGGTGTGGTCCCAAAATGGTTTGCAGGGGCTGTCGGTCGCACTTGAAGCAAAATCATCTGGGTTTGGGGACCTGCTGCTGGGAAGATCGAGGCTTGTTGCTGAGTGCCGCAGAGAAGGCAGGGAGCGGGCAAGGATGGCGGTGGCCACGGGCTGGGTCCAGCAGTGGAGCTGGGTCTGCTGCTGGAGGCAGCTGAACTCATCCCTTCCTGGGGGGCTCCATCTATAAACAAGCCCCCGACTCTCCACACCCTCCCCTCCAACCTGCCTCCTCCTCCTCCCCAGCTTCCCCGCCGAGGAGAGGGGCGAGGGGTGGCTCGGCTCCGCTCCGGTAACAGTGCAGATGGCCCGTATGTGGGGTTGGGTTTGGGGGGTGTGTGCATGCTTGTGCCTGCTTCCAGAGCTGTAGGAAACTGCGAATAGCACGTTTCTGCCCTGAAATGGGAAATAACAGACAAAGCAAATGGGGGAAGGAGCCTGATGCAGCAAGAAGAGCATGATGAAGCCTCTGGTCTCCATGGAGTCTTTGTTTATATTCCTCTCCTTTCCCCATCTTCTTTCTTTTTCTTTTTTTTTTTGTTCTATTTTTTTTTAAGGGAGTATTTTTAGCGTGTAGAAAAGTGAGCAGCACACTGGTTAGCTGGATGCAGGGCAGTCGGGAGCAGATGGCTGACAAGCTTCTCATGCTGTGCTCCCTGTAAAAACACCTTCTCCAGTCACCTCAAGGTTACCGCGGTCCAGGGCTCCCCATCCTCCTCCTCCTCTGCAGCCCAGACCCTCCCGGGCTCACCGTCCCCATCCCCAGCTCCTGGGGCAGCTGTCAGCAGGGGCTGGGTGGCTGCGTGATGCTGATGATGCACATGAACCAGCACCTCGTGCAGGTGGGCCAGGCGCATTTGGAGCAAAGGATGGGGCTGGCGTGGAGGAAAGATGGGGTGGCCCCTGGGCACCTCTGTCCCCTTGCTGTGTCCCCTCCCTGCACCCAGTGACCTCATGGCATGGTGTGGTTTGGATGTATTTATACCAGAACACCTTCCTGAGCCTGGCATCGTTCTGAGCATCACCTTGTTTCACCACCACGGTGGTGGCTCCCATCTCGGTGCTGCACCAGCAAACCTCCTCGCTTGCTCCCCAGCACCCCGGCAGCAAGGGGATCCCCTCCAGGTGTCTGAATGGAGCAGCCAGCTCTGCTCAGCGCCTTGGTGTGCTCTTGTTAGCCCCTCCCCGTCGTGTTTAATTATAGATATCGCACTCCATCCTCCTGCGAGGAACGACGTGCAGGGTGCTCCCGGAGTTCATTTGAAACATGAAATTACAGGTGCAGCTTTCATACGGGAAGAATCGCTGCGGTGACCTGCGGGTAATTAATGAGACGGTGCATGGCCAGCAGCCCCCTGGTAATTAGCAGCAGCCATAGGTGTGTTCTCCGTGGAGCCCCGCGTGCCGAGGTGTGCGCGTCCCGGCCGTGGCCCCATCACGCTGGATGCAGCCGTGGGGGCATCGTGCTGGGGAGAAAAGGGGTCTGCGGGACCTGTGAGATGGCAGTGGGAGAGCTGCCGGGGTGAAAGCGTGGTGCAGGAAGCCACAGAGCAGTTGTTCTCCAGCCCTCTGCATAAAAATGCAGAAAGGAGGAGGAAAAGCATGAACGGAATGGGGGCTGTCGGGGAATTGCACCTGCGGATGGCATTTGCTGGGGTCTGCCCTGCATGGGCACGGCTGGGATGTTCCCTCCCGACACCGGCTATCGCGCCCTGCAAATCAAATATTCAGTGTAATGTTCAAATAGAATTAATTCATGTATTTTCAGCTTTTATACTATAGTAAAATATTCGTTTTCAGATAGTATAAAGGTTGAGGCTACATCCATCAAAAATTAAGAAAAAAGGATAAATCTTGAAATAAGACATTTCCCCCCGTGTACAACACGGGATGTTGGAGAGGTGAAACCAAGGAGTCAGCGTGATTCCTGGCAGTTTGCTCCTTGCAGCTGTGGCCCCTCTCTGCTGGCCAGGGACTTCCAGTGCTCCGGGTTCAGCTGCCGGATAGCAGGACCTCCTTGGGCAGTCTGGCAGGAGAATGAAGCCCCTCGGGAGGCTTCTGGGTGCTCCCTGTGCTGGGAGAGAACCGCAGCTCCTTCTTGGGCTCAACCATCTCGTCTGCACACGGAGCTGGGACAAATGCAGCTTTTATCCATTCGTAGGATAAAGCCAGCTCTAGGTAACCTTGCAAACAGACCTAGAGGAAGGATTCCCTGCTTTTGTACCCCCCCAGGCTAGGAAACTCCTGGTTGGGTTTTGAATCCTTCTGGAGGGAGCTGGGGGTAGCAGAGTTGCTCCAGTAGCAGAAGTTTCTCCTGGTGATGCTCATCCCATGGCCTGGCTCCAGCTCTGCCCCAGCAGAGGGGTTTGTTCTGCTTCCCACGCAGCAGGGTCGGGGGGAGCTGAGCCCAGGTCTCCCCCACCCCAGAGGATTACTGGGGATACAGGATGCCCAGAAAAATTATTTCCATGCAATGCTTCAGCTAGACAGTGGTGCAGAGAGGGAGGACAGGAGGCAAACAGCCCGTCCTGGATCTCCGCTGGTTTAACCAGGACATGGCGCTGCTTCTCCAGCCAGGGCCCAGTGCCACAGCAGGGATTTACTGGGAGGTGTTGGATCGATCGATTCCCACGGTCAGTGCAGGCTGACGGGCTTGAAAAGCGAGGGTTTGGTTCAGCCACAGCCCCATCCCAGTGCCTGGCCCCGACAGCTGCTCTCCCGCTTGGCACAGCGGTGTGGGGGTGATTTAGGGGAGCTGGGGACTAGGGCCACCGGCTGACCCCCGCGGCACCGTGCTGTGAGCTCCTGCCGGGGGATTTACACGGGGGCACGGTCCTCTGGTCTGGCTCACAACTCAAAAAGCACTTGGTGGAGGGAAATGGAGAGGGAAGAGTAATGATTTCAGCCCGAAGGCCAGCACAAGCTGTCTCCGGACGGAACCTGGGACAATTAATACCTCCAAGATGGGCTTAATGGATTGTTTGAGATTTGGGGCTGTGAAGTACAATCGAAAGCCAAATGTTTGACTATTGTTGTAATTGTTAACGGGCTCCTTCAGAGGCCCCGTGCAAAGAAATGGATAGACTTCAACCATCAATAATATCGCTGGAGGAGAAAATTGAAGGGATATCTGCCCAATTA
>NW_010112418.1:30780-33726 GCF_000699245.1 Pterocles gutturalis | reverse complement strand
GCAATGGGGCATGAACGATGAGGTATGGCCTGCCGACACTGAACGCTAAATCCGCCACAGCCTTTGGTTTAACAAAGAGAGAGGGATGGGGAGGAATATCGCAGCCGTGATTTCCCAGGCTGCACACACCGACCTTGGCATGGCCGCTGCGAGAGGCAGGAGGTGGCCAGGGAGCGGCTCGGCATCGCTGTCCTGCGGGCTGGGACACAGCAAAGGCGTGACACCTCCCGAGATGTTCGCTGCTCAGGTGGGAGCGTGGGCAGAGGCAGGGCTGGCGGTGCCGGGACACATGCCGGGGTGGATCTGCGTCCCTGGGAGCACCCGCGAGCTGCTTGTGGATGGTACCCGGGGACTGCTGGGAGACCCATTGGGGGGGTTTCTGGATCTCTTCCTTCTTCCAGTTTCCACTGGGATGTAGGGGGCCTTGGGTGAGCTGGGGAAGTGGAAGGGAGTTTGCTGGGGCAGGTTTGATTGTTTAATTTGTTTGATTGGGGTGGCAGTGGGAGAGAAGGGCAGGTGGCTCCGGGGATGGGGCAGGATATCTGCTGAGGACAAGGGACCAAAAAACATCAAATGTCCTATTTGCAGTGAAAAGATGGAGAATAGGAATAAAGTCTGGGGGAAGGACCATGGATCTTTCCCCTCCCACACCCTGGGGAAAAGCCCGACTCGATCGCTGGGATCTGTGTGCGTTTTGCTGGGCATGTCACTCGCTGCCAATGCTGGCACAACCCCACCCATGTGTCACCAGAGCCACCAAGGTAGAGTTGGCCCTCTGTGGAAGTACCATCCCATCATCTTACCCCTAGTCCCCTTTCCTGCAGGGATTGAGGGTAGGAACCATCTGCTCTGTGTGCCTCGTTCCTCCTCCTATCATCACCAAGACGTGTCCCACTGCGGCGCTGGCATCAGGCTGCTCCTGGGGTAGGACAGCAGGAGGGGACACAGCCAAATCCACGCTCTGCCCCTTTAATTTTGTTGGTGTTTTTTTTTTAAAGGAAAAAATTAATTTTGTCTTTGCCTAAGTACCCGTCACTTTAAATTAATGTCTCTGATAGTGAAAATGACGAAGCAGCCAGGTCATTAGGCAAATTTTAATTAGAGGCTCAGATGGCCTTTCCTAATAAGATGCTACAATTCTTTCCCAGTGTTCTCGCTTTCCATCCGCGGGGTCTTTCCAAGCCCATCCAAGGATGCTGTACCAGAGCAGCTCCAATAGCTTAGGTGATGTTGGGGCATGGCAGCATCTCTCTTAGTGCCATGGGAAAGGTTTTCCCAACCTCAACGATGGTTTGGTTTTATTTATCATTGCAATGAGCCTGCACACCCCATGCTACCTCAGGAGCCTTTGCTGAGAGCAGGGAGAAGTTTATAATGTTGGTGCATTATAAAAAATGATTTATTAAAACTCTAAGCAGAGAGTAAAGCTGTTCCCCCATACGTATTGTTTTCCTCTATCCATTTGTAGTTGTTAAAGGAGTAAGAAATTACCTAATGAACTGTCACCCCCCCAGCGTTTTTGGTGTCGAAATAGGTGGGGGTTGGATATAGAGAGAGCATCCCCAGGCTGGCGGTAAATCCAACCTCCAGCTCAGCATCATAAAAGGTTCAATCCACTCCCGAGCGAGCCAGGCTGGTCTCCTGCTTCCTTACAGGGAGGAGAAATACAGCCAGGGAGCTCTCCCCGGGCCACCACATGGCCCTGGCCAGAGAGAAGAGGAAAAAGAGGAGGGAGGAGAAGAGGAACAGGCTCTTTTCTTCTATTCTTCAGCGGTGATGGGATCAAATCTCCTCTCCTCCCGGTGTGACCAAGCCTCTGTGCCCTGCAGGTACACATGGTTTTGTGCTGGGTAATTTCACAAGTGAGATCCATCCATTAAGCTGCCGGTTCCAGTCACTCCACTCGGTGCAAAATAACTGACAAATGGGGCTCTGACCTACTTATATCTTTTTTTTTTTTTTTTTTTCCCCTGTCGGTGCAACGCAGCTGGAGCTGGACAGGGAGCAAGGCAGGGATGCCGGGAGGGAGGTGGCTGCAGCGTGTGGATCCCACTTCCCTGGGGCTGGGGGTGATCAAAGAGGGGGTGACCCGGCTCACACAGCTGCTCTGCGGTTCCCTCACCCCCCCACAATGCTGCAGGGAGGGAACCTGCTCCGGGAAGGGAGCCGATCCAGAATGAAAGTGAGAAAAATCATCTGCTTTCATGGCAGAACTTGCTGTGTCCAAGCTAGAGGCGAATAATTCCTGGCAGCTGGGAGAGCATCGCTGTCAGCTGCACATCCCGAGGCTGCTCTGGGTGCTGTCCCAGGCTCTCCAGTGCCAGCAGGGCTGGAGGGACCCGTCCCTTCCCAGCCTGGGGACACATCCCTTCCCAGCCTGGGGACACGGCTTTGTGCCCACGCATCCCCCTGCCACACCGACTTTGTTACTGCCGGCCCTTGGCCATCCCCGTGGATTCACGCGCTGCTTGGAAATCCGCAGCGGGAAGGGTTTTATTGACAGGAGGGGCGGTGTGCTCAAAATGGAAACTTCTCACAAGAAAGTGATGCTTTCAATCAAATGTTGGTTGGGAGGGCAAAGGGAAGGGAAAAATATGTCACGGAGCACTGGGGTAAAGTGAAGACATCCTTGTTTTCACACGTTGGGAAGGGAAAGCTTCAATTTTTCACCTCAGAATCATTTCCATGCTGACATTTCTTTTATTCCATATAATCAGGCACCTCTAAATATTAGAGTCTCGCCTCCAGAAGGAAACATTTTGAGCGGCGTGTCCCCACCTTCCCTTCCCTTTCCTCTCTTTAGGCATTTGGAAATAGTGGGATTTCTCTCAGGCTCTAGAAATTTTGGTGCCTCCTTGCCTCCGGTGTGGGCCGAAGGTGTCTTTCAGCCTTCCTTGCAACCCAAAAAACCCCAAAACCTCATCCCATCCCCCGTTCCTCCAGCCT
>NW_010112418.1:23813-30720 GCF_000699245.1 Pterocles gutturalis | reverse complement strand
CGGGTGGAGTCCCAGCTTTCTTGCCCATTTGTGGCCGTTGCATGTCTGGACCCTCGGTGGTGGTGACCAGCAAACAGGGGGAAGAAGATGATTTATGAAGATGATGCAAAAGATGTAGTGGCCCTTTTTTTTCCCCCTTTCTCCTCATCTTGTGCAAATTACCCTATTATTCTGCTCCCTTAGGATGTCTGAGTATCCTTATTTCTTCTTTTGAGCTAAAGTCATTCATGCATTAAATTAGTTCTCTGCCTAGAAATAGCTTGATTACTTTCTCCAAGCTGCAGTTAATGTGAGGTGCCCTGAGAGTTTAAAAAATAAAAAACAAGGCAAAAAGGGAAGAGGGGAGCGAAAGGGAGGAGCAGGGGCAGGATGTGACCTCCTGGAGCTGGTAGAAGATCCATTTGCCTTGAGCGTGAGCTCCGCGAGGTGCTGTGGTGGCAGAGAGGGGCCAGCGGCTGTCACCTGCGTGGTGCGACTGGAGGGGTCGGTCCCCGTCCCCTGGGAGCAGTCACCTTTCCTAAGGGCACATGGAATGGCTGGGAAGGGCTTGGTGGCCCAGGGGATCCTGTCCCTTGTCCCTTCCTGTGGAGCTGGGTGGATAATGGTACTTTTCCTCCTGGCTTGCCTTGAGTGGTGTCTCAGATTGTCTCTGACTTTCGCTCCCCACTGAAATGCGCCGTCTGTTCCCCTATTAACTGTGGCCATTTTTCTTCTCTTCACCCTCGTTTCCTTTCTGCCGAGCTTTTCCAAGGAGGCGGCCGGGGCTGAGCCCATCGCTTAAGAGGGGCTGTGAATCTCAGATAATGGCCTCGGAAAATGTCCTCTGCTATTCTGTGCTCATTCCTTTGTATCGCCTTGACATTTGTGCTAGGTTTTGGGGGCTTTATTTTTTTTCCCTTAATTCCCCTGACTGTTGGGCAAGTGTTTGTTCCCAGCTGTTTGCAGAAGCCCCAAGAGCTGGTGCCTGAACATCAGCTGCTAATTGGGGGCCAATTATCCCTCCTTTCCCGCTGGGTTTCGCTGTGTCCTCTACAGAACTGCATCTGCAGACGTGGGGCTTCCTTCGTTTTTTCTTCTTCCCAGTCGCTTTGCTTCCCACAGCCTCCTCCAAACCCCCTTCACCGCTTTTACCTTTTCCCGGCCACTGGCAGGGGTTTGAGGAGCATCACCAACCCCGCAGCGAAGGCGTGTGGCTGCCGTCCTCTCCCAAGTCCTGCATCACACCCCATCGATGCTCCTCCTCCTCTCTGGGATCAGACCAGTTCTCCCAGTAGCTGGGGAGTTGCTGGAGGGATCCCGGCGTGTGACTCTCCCACCTACGGCCGCTAAAGGAATAATTTCCATTTACCCAGAGCCCAGGCTGCCTGCCCAGCCCGGCCAGCATCCAGGCGATCAATTCCCATTGAGCGCGGTGGGCTCCCTTCCTGCGCTCACAAACAATGACGAATGGAGCACCACATCGCCTCGGACGGAGCAGCGAGCGGCGGCGGGAGGAATCATTACCCATTTGCCCGATGAGATAGGACATGAGCACAGAGGGTCCTCGCTGCAGCTACGGAGCAGATCCGGGTGGAGATGCATCAGCGAGCGATGCTCTGGGGGTCCCCGAGGCTGGCACGTCTCCGATGTGGCCGGGGACAGGCTCCCCAGCCAGCAGTGGGCACAGCGGAGCATTGCTGGGTGTGGATGGTGCTGTGCTGTCTCTTCAGTTTCCAGGGCAGCGGTGGGATGAGCTGCCACCAAGTTCTCCAGATGTTCGGAGGGGACCGGGTGAGCCTGAGGTCTTCTCCATGGTCTCTGTGGGACTAGAGCCACATCTGGAGTGGGGTTTGCACCATCCAGCCTGACTTCTCCATGTGAATTTGCACTCAGAGAGTGTCTCTCCTGGAGTCAAAATTTATTCCCTGGCTCACCTTGACCAAGGCACGGAAGAACTGCTTGCCATGGATGAGGAGGTGGGAGGCTGAGCTCTCCAAACTGGGGTACACCAGCACAGGGGATATCCCCAGGCTGGTCCCAGCCCCTTCCCCCATTGCTGGAGGAGAGATAAAACTGCTTGAGGAAAATCCTGTCCGTGCGGAGAGGCCGAGTGATGCCGGCGTGTCGCTACAGCTTTCCTCTTTTCTTCTTTTAATTAAAAAGAAAATGTCTCCCTCCAAAGTCATTAATTACTAATGACACAATTAGAACCAGTAAAGAGGGATAGGAAGAATAGGATGAAAAAGAAGAAGAAGAAAAAAAAAAAAAAGGCAAAACAAATCCAAAACCCCAGAAACCCTCTGGCAAATTGAGACATTTGAAGCTTGAGAGAAATTAAGGAAATAATTGCTTGGTTTCAACATTATTCTCGTTCCTGCTGGGCCCACACAAGATGGGCAGCGTGTGGATGGAAACCACCTTTCCAGCGCTCCTCCCTGCCAGCAGAGGAGGGAGATGAGTCTCTCTAGCTCATGTGATCTGATTTTCCTGCTTGGAGGCAGACCCCGGGGCAATGTTTCACGTCAGGGTCCTTTTCTACAGTCTGCCAACTTTCTGTGCAGGAAGCCTGGATCTAGCACCCTAATCCCCGTAGTCACATTTTCCACATCTCCCTTGCCAGCGCTGGCATCTCTCTGGCCTTGCCCCAGCTTCTTTCTCTCCAACCATCCCACCTCCACGGACCAGAAATCCCAGCTCTTCCCTCCTGCTGTCCCCTGTTTTGCTGGTGGCCAGGGATGGAGCAGCGCCGTGAGCCGAGGACAGGCAGGGACAGCTCTTGATGTCCAAGTTTAAAGCTCCTGGGCTCTGAAAGGCTGGTTTAAATGGCTTGAAGGCTCTCTCTGAAAAAAATAGATTAAGGGCGTGGGAAGAGGGAAGTCCAGCAGAGCTGCTGGCTGCCTGCTGAGTGCTTATTATTTCTGTCAGCCGAGTGTTTTAACTCGATAATCTCGGATGAAATGGGTTTCGGGAGGGGAGGGAGCGGCGGGAGGCAAGGCGGCTGCTCCTGCCAGAGCCTGGATTAGGCAAAGAGCGAGCTTCAGCCTCTCCTTCGATGGTGAAAAGCAATCGCTGACCTGGAGGTGGGACGGGGCCACCGCCTGGGTTCATCGTGGACATCACGGTGCAGGACTCTGCGCCCAGCCAAGGGCCAGCTGGGCTGATGCTGACATATGCTCTCACCCCAATTCTCACCAGCTTTCTTCTTCTGGATCTGGAAAGGGTGGGCAAAGAGCAGGGAAAGGCAAAAAAAGGGGAAGGAAAACCCAAGTTCTGCTGGGTCCCTCCAGAGACCATGGCAAGCAGGGATGGGGAGGGAGAAAAGCTCCTAATCCATCGTTTTGTCTTCAGGCAATTATGTGAAAATGAGTTAATCACAGGGTCACAGAAGCCATAACCATTAATTAATCCCCAGCATGAGCCGAAAAAGATGAATTTCCTGCAGTAAACAAACGTGAGTAACAGCATGGCAAGGAATCAAGCTCCCGACGGATTATCAGCGCCCGCAACAGCGGCTTTGCCACGGCTCCGCAGGGCATTGCCCCCTCCCCCGACCTCGGACCAGCCCCTTGCATCCCTGCCAAGCCCCAGCCCTTGAGGGTGAGAGCTTTCCTGCCAAATCGCTGCCCTAGGGTGGCCGTGAGGGGGGCAGCGGGGGAATTGCCACCGATACAGACGTTCGGTCACTCCTGCAAATGGAGGAAGGCGAAGGCACGTCCTCTGCTCCCTCCTGGTCTGCGAGCAGCGCTGGTGTCCCCCCCATTGGGAGCAGGGGTAGGAAACCCAGCGGGGGACAATGTGGAGTGTTGGAGGATATCCTCATCCGTCTGGATTAGGCTTGGTTATAAACCAATGAAACTCTCCCCTGGATCATCTCAGCATCCTCCAGATGGGAAAAGCCGCGAAGGTGTCACCTGCTGCCGGCGGGTCGCTGTCCTCCCCTGTCACCCACGCGGGCTCTGCTCCTGCGCTGTTGTCATGGGAGGGGGAACAGGGCATGGGGGGATGGATGGGAGGATCTACGTTCTCTATTTAATGCGTATTTTCACATTATTGCCATTTTGACAACCATCTGCTCTTCTTTGAACCTTTTGTGAAATATCCCGTTAAATCCCTCGTGCAGACAAACCCAGCGCATCTCCTAGCGAGACGGCTCTAAAGCCAGCCCAGGACAAATGAGACTTTGCTGTAAATCCCAGCGTCTCATTGAAAACCCGCCTTTTTTTCTTTTTTTTTTTTGGTACTTCCCCTCCTTTTCCCACACGAAGCAATCAGTCACTGGCCCTTTTGGAAAGGGTAGGAAACCTTCTGAAAATTCCTCTTGTAGCAGACTCTTCCCCTAAACTCAAACCGCAGCGGTTCAATAAAAATTATGATTTGCTTTAGGCTGTGCAAGTTGTCTGTTTGCACATGATTAAATTAGTTTAAACCCAGCCTCTATTTATTTAGCTAAATGGAATAGGAATAATGCTAAAACCAACCTGAAATCATTCAAATTCCTCCTGGGCTGTCAGAGATTGTTCAGGGCAGGATGAAACTCTCCTCGCCGTGTCTCGTCGCCTCTCTGCGTTTCTCTATTAAGCCCCAGCTCTCCCCGGCGCAGTGGTCTGCTCATCCCAAGAGGGACAGCCCCTCAAAACCCAACGGAGAATAGACCCATGGCATCGTGACTGCAATCCCAGTAAAGGAATTGAAGGAAGCTGGGAAGGACGGTCCCTTCCAGAGCCTTGTGTGCCCCTTTCCACCGAGAGCTTCACCCGGGGTAGGACCAACACTGGAGATGCTCTTCCTTGGGATGCTGCACCCCAGCGTGGTTTCTCCTGCGTGACTTCCTTGGTGGCATCTCACAGGTCCAGGTGACATCTGACCACTGCCCAGGTGACTGCCCCATCCCACCTGGATTGCCAGGGCAGGATCCGATTCTGGTCCCTTGTCCCCACGGCCACCTCTGGCTGCAGACCCTCCAGCTCCATTCTCCTCTCGTCCTCCCCTCCTCTCTTTGGGAGCTGAGCTGATCTGTGTTATTCGGCTGGTGTCAACCCAAAAGAGCCATTCTTCTGAGGTGTGGGGGTGTCTGCGAGTATGTGAAAGGAAAAATACCATATAATAATGTAAAATACGTCACTGCAGGAAAGGTTTTTTATTACTTCCCCCCCCCATAAACATCATTTTAGGGCCCATCTACCTTTTTTTTAATCAATTTGTATTTTAAAAAAAAAAAAACAACTCCATAAAAAAAGGTCTAAACAGCTCACTTTAAAAAATTATCCAAAGGGAACTGAGTGTCCTGAAGTGAAATATCTTCATTTGAAAGCATCAGAATGAAACATTTCAGCTCCTTCCCGACACATTTCTGAGCATCTCCAGCCAGAAGCTGAACTCCCCTGGTTGTCCCTTGGCTGGGCATCCACCAGTTGATGCTGTTTAATACTGGCATCAGTGACCCTCCTGTTGACTCAGGTGTTTGTACTGGTTTAACTGGTGCTGGTAGACTGCAGACCATTGCTGCTGTTACCTCCTGAATGAGCTCCCCAGAAATACACGTGAAGCCCGTACAACAACGCCTGGCTGTTGGCACAGCCCGAGACCCAAGGCGTACACTCAAAACCCCACCAGTGTTCATATCCGGAGAGCAAAAATTAACTCCAGACACCGACAGACAAGATAAGGGAGCCCATTATAGCATCTGTCAAGCCTTGTGCTCAATCAGATGTTTCCAAGAAGCAGGAATATTTTGCTGAAATTTCTCATCTCCTCTCATTTATTTGATAACTGACCTTTACGAAATTTGCCAAATCTCGCATGGCCCGAGTACCACTCGGCGGTGTTTATTCTCCCGCAGCCAGCTCCCTGCTCCTAATAATCGGTCTTTTTGCAGCCATGCCAACCTTTGACAAGAGCACTTCATGAGCCTTGTTAGCTGCTGGGGAGTTGTACGATGGCTCTGTAAGTCAACGGCAGGATCAGGATGAAAAATCTCCCTGTGAAACAGGGTGTTTTGCATGGTGTGGTGGCGGCTCGGGTGTGAAAAGTTGGGTTGGAAGAAGCAGGGGAGCGTGGCCAGGCTGGGGAAGGCACTGCTGGCTGGTGGCTTTTGGGTGACTCCCATGAAGGAGGAAGAATGAACCTGGAGCCAGATGAAATCATGTCCCCAGCCCCACCGACCCGAGCGGTCAGAGAGCGAAGGCTGGTGGTGCCGTGGAGAATGAAATGGCTCCTGCGTTTGAGCAAGGGGTGAGGATGGGGATGCTCTTCCCCTGGGCTATTGGGGTGGTACCTGGGAAACGGTGTGGGGTAATTTTAGGGGGTGACGGTTGCCTCATGGCTCACGGGAAGGTTTCCACACCTTGTTCTTCCTGAATGGCTGCAAGGCTGCGCCCCATCCTCTGCTCCGAGTGTGCCTGGGCGCCAGCCCCAATTCACCCGGGCTGGGACCCCACCGAGAGGCAAAACCCCCCCGAGGCTTGAGGATGGCTCCAGGACCCCCTGGGGCTGCAGCACCCGAGAGCAGCAGGGTGGAGAAATCCTCGGGCTGTGGGGGGACTGTGGGGCAAGGGGGGGATCACCCAAACAAGGTGCCGGTCCTGCATCGAGCCATAATCCCCTGCTGAAAAGCAGGCAGCATTCATGGCTGTGTCTGGGGAAAAGGCTGGGATATATCAACGCAGGAGAGCAGAAGGGAAGCCAGACAGCTCCCCGCTTTAAAAGGGAGAGAGAGAGAAAATGAGCCTTTGCGATATCCTCGCCCATTTACACACATAAAACTTTCTGAATGCTAAGCCAAATAAAGTCGCCTTATCGGCGTATTACCACTTAAGGCTCTTTCAGGCAGATTTAGAATGAATTAGTGCTTTTTTTAACTACAAATAGGAACAAAGTGAAATTTCTTACTCCATCACCCCGCGGTGGATCCTGCCTTAACCCCTGGAGG